>NC_060189.1:40097974-40397974 GCF_021184085.1 Oncorhynchus gorbuscha | reverse complement strand
CTAACTGCAGTGTCCAATTTACAGTAGCAATTATAGAAAAAAATACCAGGCTATGGTTTGAGGAGAGTACACAACAACAAAACACTTACCACGGTAACTGGTTTGATACATTCACCTCTGAAGGTAAATAATGAACTTACATTCAGTAATCTTGCTCTGATTTATCATCATATAAAATGTATCATAGTTTTGTTTGATAAAATCTATTTTTATATTCAATTGTAGGAACTGGGTTCTACATTTTGACCCCATTGCTGTCTCAGGCTCTTTTACCAGGTCTAATGTGTTATATTCTCCTACATTAATTTCAAACCCAGATTCAACCACAAAGACCAGGGAGCTTTTCCAATGCCTTGCAAAGAAGTGCACCTATTGGTAGATGGGTAACAATTTTAAAAGCAGACATTGAATATCCCCTTGAGCATGGTAAAGTTATTAATAACACTTTGGATAGTGTAGCAATACACTTAGTCACTACAAAGATACAGGTGTTCTTCCTAATTCAGTTGCCGGAGAGGAAATCGCTCAGGGATTTCACCATGAGGACAACAGTGACTTTAAAAAAGTTAGACTGTCATCAGCAAGAATTAGGGAGGTTTTTAGGATAAAAAGAAACGGAATAAAGCTAAGCACAGGCAAAATCCTAGTTCAGTCTCCTTTCCAACAGATACAGAGACAAATTCACCTTTCAGCAGGAAAATAACCTAAAACACAAGGCCAAATATACACAGGAGTTGCTTACCAAGATAACATTGAATGTTCCTGAGTTGCCTGGTTATAGTTTTGACGTAAATCGGCTTGAAAATCTATGGAGACTTGTATAAATGGCTTTTTAACAATGATCAACAATCAATTTGACAGAACGTTAAGAATTGTTTCAAGCTTAATGAGCCAATATTGTACAATCAGGTGTACAAAGCTCTTAGAGACGTATCCAGAAAGACTCAGAGATGTAAGGTGATTATAACATGTATTAACTCAGTTGCTGTACAAAATACAGATTTTGTAAATATACATAACTGCCTCCCCACAGCATTGTCCAAATTGTTTAGTTGGTGTTTTTAATGACAAGAATCCCCCCAAAATACAATGCATTGCAGAACAGACAATGAAGCTAAAACAGAGAGAGAGCAGTGTGTGTGTTCAATTGGGATTATTTCCATTCCCCATGCAAACTCATTATGAGTGAACAATAACTCCTCTCTCCTCCACACCTCCAACAACAGCAACAAATAGGATAAATAAAATAATTCACAGAATAATCAACAAACTAAAACATATTCGAAGATGACAAAAAATGTAAATCCGTATAATAAAATGATAGCAATACCAATGCTAAACATACAGTCTTGGAACTGTATGTTGACAATGGTTAAGGTAAAATTAGATTACAGTAAATTTAATAATTTGCTCGAGAAACCAGTGGTTACAAAAAGCTGGACAGTAACAGTAATGTTCTGAGGAGATAGAGAGATAGAAGAGGGAGAGAGGGGTAGAAGAGAGAGTGAGGTGAAGAAAGAGGGAGAGTGGAATTGTTGCAGAATCAAGGGGGAAGAGGAGATAAACAGAGAAAATCAGAGGAAAGTAAATGTGGAAAACAGTTCATCCATTTCTGAACAAAAATATGACACTTCATTCTGCATCACTGCACATTTACAGTACATACAGTAGTGAGGTAACATGAATAAATACAAACTGTTGTTGCCATTTATGTACAGTGAGTGGCTTTGACCATATTTCACTGGGCACAGATGTCAGTTCAACATCAAATTTTGATCTTCAATTGATTGAGTTGTCACCTAATGTGAACTAAATGTGCCAATAATTAACGCCCTTTTGTGGGGGAAAACTCATTCTGATTAGCAAGGCCTGGCTCACCCATTGCTGCGCCCCTGCCCAGTTATGTGAAATCCATAGATGAGGGTCTAATGAATTCATTTCAATTGACCAATTTCCTTATATGAACTGTAACTCAGTAAAATCTTTGAAATTGTTGCATGTTGCGTTTATATTTTTGCATTTTACCTCTGTCTATCCATCGGTTTATACAGTGGTTAAACTGTCTCCGTGCATTTGGAGAGGATTGCCTGACTGTGCGTGTGTGTGTGTGTCAACTGTGTGTATGTTTGTGTGTATGCATTTGTGTCAAGTTTTGTTGGTGTCTTCATGACTCTGCATCCCAAAGGCCCTATTTGTGTACGCCGTAGTGTGATGTGTGTACACTAAGTGTGTGTGCATGCGTATGCCCATAAGTGTGTATGTGTCCGTCTGTCTGCCTGTGTGTGTGTCTTTATGCGTGTCTGTGTCGTTGCCTCTTTTTTTCTGATCAGTGTGTGTAGTGTAGACAGCTGAGCAGTGAACCGACCCAGCCTCCTAGCGTTGAGCCCTTGACCCACAGGAACAGTTCGTACAGGCTGATTTGCCAAAGGGTCAGAGACTCCGACATGGTGATCTGGAGACGCCGTGCCCTCGACTGCGCCTTGCTCCGCTTGTGCCTGACAGGAAACAAGGTGTGATGTAAACTTAGGAACCAGCAAGTTATGGGGGAGATGAAGGGGGAGATGAAGAAAGGGGGAGAGAGAGAGAGAGGGGTGGAGAGTGAGAGCGAGGGAGAGCGCAAAAGAGAGAGAATTAGAAAGAGGGAGGGATGGATAGGGACAGAAAGAAAGAGGACAAAATCGAATATGGATGGTGGTGAGATCGCTGGGAGGGGTTGAATGGAGCTGAAGGTTGGGACTACTAGCAACAAATAATAGCAAGATAACTAGTGTAAAACATACTGTGTCCGTAAAACGTATATGGGTTAAGAACATTTGTGAAAGACCACAGTTTTAAAGATATGGCAAATAGAAATCAAACTGGATGGATGGGAGAGGTTGAAGGGAGAGGAAGGACAGGAGTAAAATCAAACAAAATAGAACTATAGTAAAATAGACTTTGTCCATAAAATGAAAATAGTATGTATAAACTAGAAGTAGAGGCCTACGCATTGTTGTTCACTAGTTTATTCCAATTAGGGGAGGGGTGGTAGGGTTAGAAAGTAATAAAGGAAAATATATTTAAAAAAAAGATATGTATATACACTATCGTTCAAAAGTTGAGTCACTTAGAAATGTCCTTGTTAAGAAAAGCACATTTTGTGTCCATTAAAATAACATCAAATTGATCAGAAATACAGTGTAGATATTGTTAATGTACAACGCCGTGTATTACTCCCTTCACAGAACAGCGCAATCTGTCCCTAACCAAAATAGGAGTGGGAGGCCCCGGTGCACAACTGAGCAAGATGCTGGCAAAACAACACAGACACCGGACAGAGGAACTCTGCCTAGAAGGCCAGCATCCCGGAGTCGCATCTTCACTGTTAATGTTGAGACAGGTGTTTTGTGGGTACTATTTAATGCAGCTGCCAGTCGAGAACTTGAGGCGACTGTTTCTCAAACTAGACACTAATGAACTTGTCCTATTGCTCAGTTGTGCACCTGGGCCTCACACTCCTCTATCTATTCTGGTTCGAGCCAGTTTGCACTGTTCTGTGAAGGGAGTAGTACACAGCGTTGTACGAGATCTTCAGTTTCTTGGCAATTTCTCGCATGGAATAGCCTTCATTTCTCAGAACAAGAATAGATTTACGAATTTCAGAAGAAAGCACTTTGTTTCTAGCCATTTTGAGCCTGTAATCACACAGTTGAAGTCGGAGGTTTACATACACTTAGGTTGGAGTCATTAAAACACATTTTTCAACCACTCCACAAATTTCTTGTTAACAAACTAGTTTTAGCAAGTAGGTTAGGACATCTACTTTGTGCATGATACAAGTAATTTTTCCAACAATTTTTAACAGACAGATTACTTCACTGTATCACAATTCCAGTGGGTCAGAAGTTTAAATGCACTAAGTTTACTGTGCCTTTAAACAGCTTGGAGAATTCCAAAAACGAAAAAAATGGCTTTAGAAGTTTCTGATACGCTAATTGACATCATTTGAGTCAATTGGAGGTGTACCTGTGAATGTATTTCAAGGCCTACCTTCAAACTCAGTGCCTCTTTGCTTGACATGGGAATATCAAAATAAATCAAGCCAAGACCTCCAGTCTGGTACATCCTGAAGGTACCACGTTCATCTGTACAAACAATAGTACGCAAGTATAAACACCATGGGACCACGCAGCCGTCATACCGCTCAGGAAGGAGACGCGTTATGTCTCCTAGAGATGAAAGTACTTTGATGCGTAAAGTGCAAATCAATCCCAGAACAACAGCAAAGGACCTTGTGAAGATGCTGGAGGAAACAGGTACAAAAGTATCCATATCCACAGTAAAATTAGTCTCATATTGACATAACCTGAAAGGAAGGAAGAAGCCACTGCTCCAAAGACTACGGTTTGCAACTGCACATGGGGACAAAGGTCGTACTTTTTTGGAGAAGTGTCCTCTGGTCTGATGAAACAAAAATAGAACTGTTTGGCCATAATGACCATCATTATGTTTGGAAGAACACCATCCCAACCATGAAGCACAGGATTGGCAGTATCATGTTGTGGGGGTGCTTTGCTGCAGGATGGACTGGTGCACTTAACAAAAGAGATGGAATCATGAGGATGGAAAATGATGTGGATATATTGAAGCAACATCTCAAGACATCAGTCAGAAAGTTAAAGCTTGGTCGCAAATGGGTCTTCCAATTGGACAATGACCACAAGCATACTTCCAAAGTTATGGCTTAAGGACAACCAAATCAAGGTATACGAGTGGCCATCACAAAGCCCTGACCTCAATCCTATAGTAAAAGCATTCGCAAGCAAGGATGCCTACAAACCTGACTCAGTTACACCAGCTCTGTCAGGAGGAATGGGCCAAAATGCCCCAAACTTATTGTGGGAAGCTTGTGGAAGGCTACCTGAAATGTTTGACCCAAGTGAAACAATTGAAAGGCAAGCAAGGTTAGCTAGCCAGCTATTTGTCGTCCTTAACGTAGGTGACTCTGCTAGCTAGCCAACAGCTAGCCAACGCTAGCCAACGTCTTCTGTATAGAACTCAACTACCCGGTCGCATTCACAGGTTGTATCACTTTTTCACTTCATTTCATTACAGTACAACGGTTTGATTTGTTTGATCGTAGCTAGCTACTTAGCTAGCTACATAGCCGTCTTTGTATCAAAGATAATTGTGTAGTCTAGAGCGATTTTCTAGGTTCGCTAGCCATCTATTGTCGTTCTTTTAACGCAACGTAACGTAAACAACACTGCTAGCTAGCCTGCTAGCCCCGAATAGCAACACTGCAGAAACTATTACACTCAACGGAACGACTTGATTAGTGTAGTGTCAACAACGCACCCACTGCCAGCTGGCCTACTTCAGCAGTACTGTATCATTTTAATCATTTTAGTCAATAAGATTCTTGCTATGTAGCTTAACTTTCTGAACATTCGAGACGTGTAGTCCACTTGTCATTCCAATCTCCTTTGCATTAGCGTAGCCTCTTCTGTAGCCTGTCAACTATGTGTCTGTTTATCCCTGTTCTCTCCTCTCTGCACAGACCATACAAACGCTCCACACCGCGTGGCCGCGGCCACCCTACTCTGGTGGTCCCAGCGCGCACGACCCACGTGGAGTTCCAGGTCTCCGGTAGCCTCTGGAACTGCCAATCTGCGGTCAACAAGGCAGAGTTCATCTCAGCCTATGCCTCCCTCCAGTCCCTCGACTTCTTGGCACTGACGGAAACATGGATCACCACAGACAACACTGCTACTCCTACTGCTCTCTCTTCGTCCGCCCACGTGTTCTCGCACACCCCGAGAGCGTCTGGTCAGCGGGGTGGTGGCACCGGGATCCTCATCTCTCCCAAGTGGTCATTCTCTCTTTCTCCCCTTACCCATCTGTCTATCGCCTCCTTTGAATTCCATGCTGTCACAGTTACTAGCCCTTTCAAGCTTAACATCCTTATCATTTATCGCCCTCCAGGTTCCCTCGGAGAGTTCATCAATGAGCTTGATGCCTTGATAAGCTCCTTTCCTGAGGACGGCTCACCTCTCACAGTTCTGGGCGACTTTAACCTCCCCACGTCTACCTTTGACTCTTTCCTCTCTGCCTCCTTCTTTCCACTCCTCTCCTCTTTTGACCTCACCCTCTCACCTTCCCCCCCTACTCACAAGGCAGGCAATACGCTCGACCTCATCTTTACTAGATGCTGTTCTTCCACTAACCTCACTGCAACTCCCCTCCAAGTCTCCGACCACTGCCTTGTATCCTTTTCCCTCTCGCTCTCATCCAACACCTCCCACACTGCCCCTACTCGGATGGTATCGCGCCGTCCCAACCTTCGCTCTCTCTCCCCCGCTACTCTCTCCTCTTCCATCCTATCATCTCTTCCCTCCGCTCAAACCTTCTCCCACCTATCTCCTGATTCTGCCTCCTCAACCCTCCTCTCCTCCCTTTCTGCATCCTTTGACTCTCTATGTCCCCTATCCTCCAGGCCGGCTCGGTCCTCCCCTCCCGCCCCGTGGCTCGACGACTCATTGCGAGCTCACAGAACAGGGCTCCGGGCAGCCGAGCGGAAATGGAGGAAAACTCGCCTCCCTGCGGACCTGGCATCCTTTCACTCCCTCCTCTCTACATTTTCCTCCTCTGTCTCTGCTGCTAAAGCCACTTTCTACCACGCTAAATTCCAAGCATCTGCCTCTAACCCTAGGAAGCTCTTTGCCACCTTCTCCTCCCTCCTGAATCCTCCGCCCCCTCCCCCCTCCTCCCTCTCTGCAGATGACTTCGTCAACCATTTTGAAAAGAAGGTCGACGACATCCGATCCTCGTTTGCTAAGTCAAACGACACCGCTGGTTCTGCTCACACTGCCCTACCCTGTGCTCTGACCTCTTTCTCCCCTCTCTCTCCAGATGAAATCTCGCGTCTTGTGACGGCCGGCCGCCCAACAACCTGCCCGCTTGACCCTATCCCCTCCTCTCTTCTCCAGACCATTTCCGGAGACCTTCTCCCTTACCTCACCTCGCTCATCAACTCATCCCTGACCGTTGGCTACGTCCCTTCCGTCTTCAAGAGAGCGAGAGTTGCACCCCTTCTGAAAAAACCTACACTCGATCCCTCCGATGTCAACAATTACAGACCAGTATCCCTTCTTTCTTTTCTCTCCAAAACTCTTGAACGTGCCGTCCTTGGCCAGCTCTCCCGCTATCTCTCTCTGAATGACCTTCTTGATCCAAATCAGTCAGGTTTTAAGACTAGTCATTCAACTGAGACTGCTCTCCTCTGTATCACGGAGGCGCTCCGCACTGCTAAAGCTAACTCTCTCTCCTCTGCTCTCATCCTTCTAGATCTATCAGCTGCCTTCGATACTGTGAACCATCAGATCCTCCTCTCCACCCTCTCCGAGTTGGGCATCTCCGGCGCGGCCCACGCTTGGATTGCGTCCTACCTGACAGGTCGCTCCTACCAGGTGGCGTGGCGAGAATCTGTCTCCTCACCACGCGCTCTCACCACTGGTGTCCCCAGGGCTCTGTTCTTGGCCCTCTCCTATTCTCGCTATTCACCAAGTCACTTGGCTCTGTCATAACCTCACATGGTCTCTCTTATCATTGCTATGCAGATGACACACAATTAATCTTCTCCTTTCCCCCTTCTGATGACCAGGTGGCGAATCGCATCTCTGCATGTCTGGCAGACATATCAGTGTGGATGACGGATCACCACCTCAAGCTGAACCTCGGCAAGACGGAGCTGCTCTTCCTCCCGGGAAGGACTGCCCGTTCCATGATCTCGCCATCACGGTCGACAACTCCATTGTGTCCTCCTCCCAGAGCGCCAAGAACCTTGGCGTGATCCTGGACAACACCCTGTCGTTCTCTACTAACATCAAGGCGGTGGCCCGTTCCTGTAGGTTCATGCTCTACAACATCCGCAGAGTACGACCCTGCCTCACACAGGAAGCGGCGCAGGTCCTAATCCAGGCACTTGTCATCTCCCGTCTGGATTACTGCAACTCGCTGTTGGCTGGGCTCCCTGCCTGTGCCATTAAACCCCTTCAACTCATCCAGAACGCCGCAGCCCGTCTGGTGTTCAACCTTCCCAAGTTCTCTCACGTCACCCCGCTCCTCCGTTCTCTCCACTGGCTTCCAGTTGAAGCTCGCATCCGCTACAAGACCATGGTGCTTGCCTACGGAGCTGTGAGGGGAACGGCACCTCAGTACCTCCAGGCTCTGATCAGGCCCTACACCCAAACAAGGGCACTGCGTTCATCCACCTCTGGCCTGCTCGCCTCCCTACCACTGAGGAAGTACAGCTCCCGCTCAGCCCAGTCAAAACTGTTCGCTGCCCTGGCCCCCCAATGGTGGAACAAACTCCCTCACGACGCCAGGACAGCGGAGTCAATCACCACCTTCCGGAGACACCTGAAACCCCACCTCTTTAAGGAATACCTAGGATAGGTTAAGTAATCCCTCTCACCCCACCCCCCCTAAGTTTTAGATGCACTATTGTTAAGTGACTGTCCCACTGGATGTCATAAGGTGAATGCACCAATTTGTAAGTCGCTCTGGATAAGAGCGTCTGCTAAATGACTTAAATGTAATGATGTAATGCAATGCTACCAAATACTAATTGAATGTATGTAAAATTATGACCCACTGGGAATGTGATGAAAGAAATAAAAGCTTAAATAAATCATTCTCTCTACTAGTATTCTGCCATTTCACATTTTTAAAATAAAGTGGTGATTCTAACTGACCTAAGACAGGGAATTTTACTAGGATTAAATGTCAGGAATTGTGAAAAACTGAGTTTAAATGTAGTTGGCTGAGGAATATGTAAACTTCCGACTTCAATTGTGTATTTGAAAAATATATATATGGGGGATTGGAAGTGATGCAGACAATTACAATGTTGGAATCTACAATGTATCTGCAATATTAAAGCTGATCTACCTCCTAAAAAAGAAAAGAAATA
This sequence comes from Oncorhynchus gorbuscha, assembly GCF_021184085.1. Taxonomy (NCBI): domain Eukaryota; kingdom Metazoa; phylum Chordata; class Actinopteri; order Salmoniformes; family Salmonidae; genus Oncorhynchus; species Oncorhynchus gorbuscha. The sequence continues at coordinate 40,389,021 of NC_060189.1, read as the reverse complement.
TGATGAGACAACGCAGTAACAGTGGAATACTGGGACTCACCAGGAATCCCAGTGTTGCGTTAGTCACTGCATAACACCATGGTGAGATTGTAACATGACTGACTACTGAATGCTTTAGAAGGATCATCCTCCGCCACACTGTAGTGTTGTCACAGCACAGACTGGGGAGACATCGACTTTGCTGTACCAGACAGCTCTCTCTGGTGTGTGCGGCCTGCCCTGTGGTAGGACAATGTGCTCTCCTTGAGGAAAGAGTTGAAGGGACATAGTGTCTAAGCAATCATTCCTCCTCTCCCAACAAATTACACAGCACAGTGAAAGCCATCGCAAAGTCTCTCTCGTTAGATTCGTTTTCTTTCAAATACTTTGAGTGTCCGATTGAATCTGCCTGGAGGGCCAGAGCAAATGGGCAGTTTGCACTTTCGCCACTATTTTTGAGCCAGGCAAGCTCAATTAAGCCCAATATTCCCCATATAATTCCCTGTAGATCTGCATTTTGTGTTCTACTACTGCTTAGATTTAATAGAGAGCTGCTGGAGCAAAACACTGAATTTCACATCTCACTGCCTCCCCCTCTTCTCCATTGCACCTCTTTTCCTCATCTATCCTCCCTTCTCTCCTCCTTTTTTCCACTCTCCTTGCTCCTCCTTTCCACCCTTCTCATACTTCATCTCCTCTCCTCCACCCCTCTCATCCCCTTTTTTCCCCCCGGAGGCATCCAGCACCCTCCCCTCTGTCCTAATGATTTTTCTCAGAGACAATCATGGAGTTGTTCATTACAATGGTAAGACTGAATCAATATGGCCACTGCTGACTGCCACTGAAAGTACAATATAATCACAGCATTCAGCCAGCCAATTACACACACAGACATTCAGAGAGGAGCTGTGAGGGAGGAAGGAAGAGAGTGAGGAGGGGGAAGGACCGCAAGTAAGAAATGTTTACATTTTCCTAAAGCTTAAATAATGATTACTGAAACTGATGTGATACAAATGTGTGTGTCAAAGCATGTGTCTGTGTTGCTGGTCTAAGGGGATGCACATAGATTAGTGGTGCGTGTGGTGGACAGAGCAGCAGGACTGTCACAGAGTGACTGGAACCCTCTGGTCTGCAGGGTTAGGGCTAGGGGTTAGAGGTCAGGGTCTCCCGGGCTACATCCCTGGTGCAGCATCGGGACATGGAGGAGAAGCAGGCTCTGGTCTGCAGGAATAGGGTTAGGGGTTAGAGGTCAGGGTCTACCTGGCTAGAGCCCTGGTACAGCATCGGGACATGTTGATGAAGGAGGAGGAGGCGGCTCTGGTCTGCAGAGTGGTCTCAATGCCTCTGAGAAGATCGTTGGTCTTCAGTAGCAGCAGCATCTGACGGGGCACGCGGTTCAGCAGGTCACTGATCTGGGGGAGGTAGAGAGCTGCGTTCGACCTGATCTCCACGTCCTGAGAGAGAGACGCACACAGACATGAGAAATAACAGAAAATAAAATTAACAATATTCAAAGCACATAAATTCTTGTTAAAAACAACAGATTGATAATTTGTCAGACATTGATCAGGAGATGGAATTGAAGAGGTAGAACAACCCAGACAAGAAGACCACATTAGTGACAACTCACTTGAGTTGAGTCACTGACGTGATCTTCCTGTCTGGGTTGGTGCCCCCCCTTGGGTTGTCTCGTGATGGAGATCTTTGTGGGCTATACTCGGCCTTGTCTCAGGATGGTAAATTGGTGGTTGAAGATATTCCTCGAGTGGTGTGGAGGCTGTCCTTTGGCAAATTAGGTGGGGTTATATCCTTCCTGTCTGGCCCTGTCCGGGGGTATCATCGGATGGGGCCACAGTGTCTCCTGACCCCTCCTGTCTCAGCCTCCAGTATTTATGCTGCAGTAGTTTATGTGTCAGGGGGCTAGGGTTAGTCTGTTATATCTGGAGTATTTCTCCTGTCCTATCCGGTGTCTTGTGTGAATTTAAGTATGCCCTCTCTAATTCTCTCTTTCGCTCTGTCACTCTCTGAGGACCTAGGACCATGCCTCAAGACTACCAGGCTTGATGACTCCTTGCTGTCCCCAGTCCACCTGGCCAGTTTCAACTGTTCTGCCTGTGATTATTATTATTTGACCATGCTGGTCATTTATGAACATTTGAACATCTTGGCCATGTTCTGTTATAATCTCCACCCGGCACAGATGGAAGAGGACTGGCCACCCCTCATAGCCTGGTTCCTCAAAAGGTTTCTTCCTAGGTTTTGGCCTTTCTAGGGAGTTTTGCCTAGCCACCGTGCTTCTACACCTGCATTGCTTGCTGTTTGGGGTTTTAGGCTGGGTTTCTGTACAGGACTTTGAGATATCTGCTGATGTAAGAAGGCTATATAAATACATTTGATTTGATTTGAACAAGATGTCTCTCTCTCTCTCTAAAGTGTGAAGTCAGCTGTGATTCCTTGGTCCAGCCTCTCTGTCTCTCAGAGTCAGTCAGTATGAGCAGTCAGTCAGCGTGCGTCCCAGAGGATGTGTGTTTGTTGACAGAGCTTAGAGAGATAACAGACTGACTGGCTGGTTGGAGTCTTTCTGCTGACTCATTTAATACAGTCTTCCCGTCTCTGTAACAGCAACACAGATACACCGTTCACACCGCTAGAAATGCTATTGACTTACTTCCAAAAACCTTTTTACCCAAAGTTTGCTAAGAGTCGGTAGCAAGCTGATTAGTTGGCTGTTAAAACCAGTAAAGGGTGCTCTGCCATTACTTTGGCTTCCGTCCAGGTCGAAGGAGAGGGATGGAGGGAGAGGGAGTGTTAAAGGAAAGGAAGGGTAGACAGACTGTCTGATCTGTAGACGGTTTCATTCCAGGATCAAAGCAGCCAGTCTGGTCTCTTGTCATCAGTAGTTCAGTATGCCAGACAGAAGTAGAGAACATTTAGTCTGAACCAGCTACACTTATCTCGCCTTTTAAGGGGGAAAAAAGAACTGAATATACCTGACAAAATATTTAGACTGTAGTGTTTGTCCATACAATGCGATTTCTCGGCAAACAAATGAACCCTTTCACACGTACCATCACACGGGTGTGATCATTCTACAGTCGTCCCTAAAGCGTACGATCACACCCGTGTGTTTAGAACACTCATTTGGAATGCTCATTTAGAACAGCAGTTTCGAATGATGCAACAATCAGCGTTTGAGCTGGCCACACTTTTTTTCAGAAACTATTTACACAAACACAGTCCTTACAAAGTTATGTCCAGAATGTCAGCAGTTTATTTTTGGATGCATTGTTCAGATATTCACAGAAGTAAATATAGCATAACACAATCATCCTAACCGTAAAAATGTAGGCTACATTTGTCCTAGCGCTGAGGAAAGATTGACCCAACACAAGCAGTCATATTTTCTAACTCTCGGCTGACATAAACTACAATATGAATTAGCTAATAGCAATTACTATACTATAATTAATCACATCACGGGTGAGCTCACCATTGATCGAAATAACTAGGTAAAACACTTTATAGAAATCGAAAGTAATCCGACGATTAGTTTCAGCGCGCAGCCATGCATTTTTTCCTCACAGAAACCGAAGATAATAAGAGAAGACAGATGAGTTTGGTCTGTTTGTAGTATGCATGTTGAAGGGGTGTGTCATCTAACATCGTCCACATCCCACCATTAATTTCCCGAAGTCCTCAAAAAATTTGTGAACTCTTACTCACCTCATTTTGTTATAACATCTTTGGTCAAACAGACGTGAATCCCAGAATGCATTGTATGTCAACAAACATGGCTACACAGCTGGAATTAACTTAACTCATCATAATCAGTACAACCTTCAAAAAAGTATTTTACACACATACTATGTGCCCATTACAATCTGTGCAAGAATCGGAATGCATGAGTTGTCACCTAGAATTGAAAACGTGAATAAAATCGTAAATACACAAATAATTACCACACAAAACATTTTCTGATAGTGATTTATTGATACAAGTGGCGCGTGCCGGCAGTCAACCACGTAACCTCCCACTTTGCGCCATTCAGTGTTGTTGTTTATGTATGTAGCTAGTGAGCTAAGCTGTAGCATTAACAATGTCTTTCAAAAGGAGACAACTCACAAATGTGGAAATTCTGGAGATTTTTTAAAATTCTGACAATGAGTCTGAGTATGAAAGTCAGGAATCAGATTCTGACAGTGATAGTGAGGAGCTGCCCCTCAACCTTGTAGCCATTGAGAACCCTGAATCTGAATTTCCCTTGCCAACTGAGGAAGTACCAGGTCCCTTTGAAGATGCTGGTGGTGATGGAGGCAGACCGACAGTGGATGAAGTACAGGAGTTCTGTGGTAGCTGGAAGGCCACCAGTCATTTCACCCCACCTGGCCCTGCTGTCTACTTTGACGAGTCCCAGTCTGGAGTGCAACGCCCCTTGCCATTTCCAACTGAGGCAGAGTGCTTCAAGTTGTTTCTGACAGAGGAGCTGGTGGGAGAGATAGTTGAGGAGACCAATCGCTATGCCTCAGAGCTACAGGAGAAGAGAGAGCCAGGAGGGGGAAACTCGCTAAATGGGTGACAACCACAATTAGTGAAATGTATACCTTCCTGGTGACAGTCCTTCTCATGGGAATAGTAAAGAAGAACTCCCTAAGAGAATACTGGAGCACAGATCCTGTTTGCAACTCCCTTCTTTGCCTCCCTCTTTTCCCAAGATCGCTTCCTAGTTCTGCTGCGATGCCTGCATTTTGTCAACAATGCTACTGCCATCCTAAGTGACCCGTTATACAAAATAAGAAATGTTCTTATCAGCCTGACATCAGCATTTGGTCGGGTCTTTGTGCCATACAAGGACCTATGCATTGATGAGTCCCTGATGTTATGGAAAGGTAGGCTGGCGTTCCGTCAATATATTCCTTCCAAAAGGCACAGGTTTGGAGTCAAGTTCTTTGTCATGTGCGACGTGAAGACAGGATTTGTCCAGGATATTATAGTTTACACAGGGTCCACCACTGACATCAAACATTATGAGGGGCTTGGGGTGTCAGGGTCCGTGGTGATGACCATGCTGGCTCCTCATCTCGGCAAGGGACACACTTTGTACGTGGACAATTGGTACAGCAGTCCCACACTCTTCCAGCATCTGCTCTCCAACAGCACAGGGGCCTGTGGCACAGTCAGGTCGAACCGGAAGGGGATGCCGGCATTCGGATGCGGGAAGATGCAGAGAGGGGAGGTGGAATTCCAGGAGAACAGTCAACAGCTGGCAGTAAAGTGGCATGACAAGCGAGACGTCCATGTCCTCTCCACTGTCCATACAGCAACCATGTCGGCCACAGGGAAGGTGGACCACCTGACCGGAGAGAGAACGATCAAACCAGATTGTGTGCTTGATTATAACCTCAAAATGGGGGCCGTGGATAAGGCAGACATGATAAACAGCTTTGTGGAATGCACACGGAAAACGAACAAGTGGTATAAGAAGATATTTTTCCATCTGAACGACACTGCTGTCCTCAACGGCAACATAGTTCACCGCCAACTAACAGGTGAGATGATTACTGAACAAGGTATTTTTGTAATTGGATGTACAGTTCACATACAAATCCACTGCCTCATCATCCTCTAACTTTCCTCATCCTCTCCACTCCCTCATAGGTAAAGTAATTACCTACCAAAAATACAGAGAGAACCTCATGAGAGCGCTGCTGGAGGAGCACCACACCCCTCGGCGCCCATCCACTGGGGGTCGTCCTGCTGTAGACAATCCCCTACGCCTCACTGCACGATATTTTCCCTGCAAAGTCCCTCAAACTGCTTCTCAAGGTAGTCGCACATGGAGGCATTACAAAGTCTGCCTGTCTGGCGCCAGGAGAAGTAAGCAGAGGAAGATGACAAAATACATGTATCTGGCTTGTGATACACCTCTATGTATTTCACCATGCTTTGAGGAGTATCACATGCTCAAGCATTATTTAGCACATCTGCAGCAATAGGTGACTGACTGACCTGACATGTGACTTGACAGGTGACCAGCCATGATACTATGCCTTAGAGATGGGGGTGGAAATGCAGTTGTTCAGTCACTGCATGGATATTAAATATGGGTTATGCATATTCAGTTTTTTGTCCTCTAGTAAAACAAGTTGTTGAACCAACTACCAGTACTGCAATAAAATAGATGAATATTACATATTGGCATATGTGTTTTCTTGCTGTGTTTTCATCCAGTACAACTGTTAAGGAGTGTATGTTAGCATACAAAAGCTGTCCTCATTCTTCAGCTCCAAAGATGTCCAGCTCCAGTTATGATATAGGCAAATAATGTTTCTGGTTTCTGAAAGTACAGAATAAAGAGGAATTATTAATTAGAATACAATATAAGGATATAGCAATAAAACAATACTACAAAGAAGTAACATAATAAACACTGGTATAAAAAAATTGTTTATTGCATTGACAAAATCACAGATTTGAGTTATAACAGTAAGAAACTAACTTTTGAGCTCCACAAGGGGGCAAGGCAGGGCAGAACAGAGCTATGCAGAATAGACCAAATAAACAAACCATGGTCATATTTTTTATTTATTTAACTAGGCAAGTAATTTAAGAACAAATTATTATTTACAATGATGGCCTACACCGGCCAAACTCTGACAACGCTGGGCCAATTGTGCGCTGCACTATGGGACTCCCAATCACAGCCAGTTGTGATACAGCCTGGATTTGAACCAGAGTGTCTGTAGTGCCATAGACCGCTGCGCCACTTGGGAGTCATAAGGCCAGGGTAGCTTCAAAATACAACACAAGCTAATAGTTTTCTGACGCAACTAGCATTGTTTTACAGAGCTAATAGAATAATGTAGCTAGGTAAGCATGATTGACAATAACACCATAAAGGTTATAAAATGTGTAACGTTACCTCACGTGTCCGCAGTTAAGGAATATATTATGATCTACAGCGATAGCAGAAACGGCATACAGAAACTATTATTATAACTATTATAACGTAATAAGGCACTTACTTTGATGGAAACGCAGCCTGGATTTGAACCAGGGAGTCTGAAATGACACCTCTAGTACTGATGTGCTGTGCCTTTGATCGCTGCACCACTTGAGTCATAAGGCCATGGAAGCTTCAAAATGCAACACAAGATAATACTTCTCTGACGCATTTAGCATTGTTTTACAGAGCTAATAGAATAATGTGGCTACATAAGCACGATTGACTATAACACCATAAAGTTTATAAAATGAGTAACATTACCTCACGTGTCCGCGGTGATAAAGAATATACACAAATATATTATGCTCCATACATACAGTATGCTACAATAGAAATGTGGAATAGAAAATGTGAACACGTGTGCAGATCCTGTTCTGACGGGAGATGAGCAAATGTCTGCAGACGTGAACTGCACAAACAATTGGGAAGTGCTTGGGGAATTTTGTCCGTGTCAGAAATGTCCCAAAAATGTAATTATCCGCAAAAGTAAAAATTACCATTTTTATGTGAATGAATGAGGAGGCGGGACACACCTAAATTCAAACTGTTTTTAGAAAATAAAAACTTGTTTGAAAATAATTTGAAATTGAAGTTAAAACAACCTATACATTTAAACAGGCTGCGTGCTTTAGTTTGAGGGCAGCGCGGATAAAATTGAAACAAAGATGATTGTGGGAACTGTCCTGTTAGATTTCAGTGCAGCCTTAGATTCTATTGATCATAACACACATTTTTTTTTTCAACAACAGGTTATGGCTTTTCAACCTCTGCCATATTGTGGACTCATAGCCATCTATCTAATATAACAGAGGGTTTTCTTTAATGGAGGCTTCTCTAATGTCAAACATGTTAAATGTGGTGTACCGCAGGGTAGCTCTACTGGTCCTCTACTCTTTTCTGTTTTTACCAATGACCTGCCACTGGCAATCAACAAAGCATGCGTGTCTATGTATGTTGTTGAGTCAAGCCGATATGCATCAGCAACCACAGCTAGTGAAATAACTGCAACCCTAAAGAGAGAGTTGTAGTCAGTTTTAGAATAGGTGGCTAGTAATAAACTAGTTCTGAACATCTCCAAAACTAAGAGCATTGTATTTGGTACAAGTTGTAGACCTCAGCTAAATTTGATAATGTATAATGTGGTGGTTGAGGAAGTTGAGGGCACTAAATTACTTGGTATTACCTTGGATTGAAAACTATCATAGTTAAAACATATTGATTCAATGGTTGTGAAGCGTATCTGTAAAAAAAAGAGATGCTCTGCTTTTTTGACACAACACTCAAAGTAAGTCCTGCAGGTTCTAGTTTTATATTATCTTAATTATTGGCTAGTCATATGGGCAGGTGCTGCAAATATGGACCTAGAAAAACTCTAGCTGACCCAGAACAGAGGCAGGTCTCGTTCTTCACTGTAATCGGAGGGCTAATATTCAGTCTTTGGACAATAAAGTAGACAAGCTCGGGGCGAGGATCTCCTTCAAGAAAGACATCAGGGACTGTAACATACTCTGTTTCATTGAATCATGGCTCTCTCTGGATATACCGTCCCGTCCATCCAAGAGATCCACAGACTATGAAATCGGCATCGTACTGCACACTACCCTATCCCATCTGGACAAGAGGAATATCTACAGTGCCTTCAGAAAGTATTCAAACCCCCTTTCCCACAGTTAAATTACAGCCTTATTCTAAAATGGATTTAAATGTTTTTCCCCCTCATCAATCTACACACAATACCCCATGACAAAGCAAAAACAAGTTTATAGATATTTAATACATTTGCAAAGATTAACAAATTAAATAGCACATGTACATAAGTATTCAGACACTTTACTCAGTACTTTGATGAAGCAACTTTGGCAGCGATTACAGCCTCGAGTCTTCTTAGTTATGACGCTACAAGCTTGGCACATCCGTATTTGGGGAGTTTATCCCATTCTTCACTGCAGATCTGGCCATCGAGACTTATCGCCTAAAACACTCAAACTTTTACAGATGCACAATCGAGAGCGTCCTGTCGGGCTGTATCACCGCCTGGTATTGCAACTGCTCCACCCACAACCGCAAGGCTCTCCAGAGGGTGGTGAGGTCTGCAAACTACCTGCCTTCCAGGACGCCTACAGCACCCGATATCACAGGAAGGCCAAAAAGATCATCAAGGACAACAACCATCCGAACCACTGCCTGTTCACTCCACTATCATCCAAAAGGCGAGGTCAATACAGGTGCATCAAAGCTGGGACCGAGAGGTTGAAAGACAGCTTCTACCGCAAGGCCATCAAACTGTTAAACAGCCATCACTAACAGAGTGGTTGCGTCAACATACTGACTCAACTCTCTGGCCACTAATACAATAACGGCACTTTAATAACGTTTACATATCCTACATTACTCATCGCATATGTATTTACTGTTTTCTATACCTTCTACTGCATCTTGACTATGCCACACGGCCATCGCACATCCATATATTTATATGTACATATTCTTATTCATCCCTTTACATTTGTGTGTATAAGGTAGTTGTTGTGAATTTGTTGGATTACTTTTGAGATATTACTGCACTTCCGTCTGGCCACTCTGCCATAAAGGCCTAGTTGGAGTGCTGCATAGATGGTGGTCCTTCTGGAAGGTTCTCCCATCTTCACAGAGGAATTCTGGAGCTGTCAGTAACCATTGGGTTCTTGGTCACCTCCCTGACCAAGGCCCTTCTCCCCCCGATTACTCAGTTTGGCCAGGTGGCCAGCTCTAGGAAGAGTCTTGGTGGTTCAAAACGTTTTCCATTTAAGAATGATGACCAGTGTACTTGGGGACCTTCAATGCTGCAGAAGGTTTTTGGTCCCTTTCCCAGAGCTGTGCCTTGACACAATCCTTTCTCGGAGCTCTGCAGACAATTCCTTTGACCTCATGGCTAAGTTTTGTGTGTATGTACTGACATGTAGGCCATGTGACATTTTAAATTGATGTAGTTCTGTCCTTGAGCTGTTGTTGTTTATTAATGTTCAGAATTATTTAATGGTTCATGTTTTGTGTGGACCTCAGGAAAAGTATCTGCTTCTATCACAACAGCTATTAGCGATGCTAATAAAATACCAAATACCTCTACCCTTTCATCCTTTTCCCTATGCCTTCATCCTTTTCCCTATGCCATAGCTATGCCTTCATCCTTTTCCCTATGCCATAGCTATGCCTTCATCCTTTTCCCTATGCCTTCATCCTTTTCCCTATGCCTTCATCCTTTTCCCTATGCCTTCATCCTTTTCCCTATGCCTTCATCCTTTTCCCTATGCCTTCATCCTTCTCCCTATGCCTATCCCCCCTGTTAGAAGAGCAACTCTGATCCTGCTACTGTAAGACATACCTGCTACAGTAAATCAGTCATCTTTAAGTGATACAGTATTTTGATATTTCAAAAAAGAGAAACAAAGAGGCAGAGATGGGCAGAGAGAGCTGAGACAGAGAGAGCATACTGTACCTATAAACCAAACAAACAACTGTTTTCCTCCTCAACATGGGCTACACACAAGACATACAGTGAGAATTCAAAACATGAAGAACACCTTCTCTTTCCATGACAAACACTGACCAGGTGAGTCCAGGTGAAAGCTCTGATCCCTTATTGATGTCACTTGTTAAATCCATTTCAAATCAGTGTAAATGAAGGTGGGGAGACAGTTGTTAGAAGGATTTTTAAGCCTTGAGACAATTGTGTATGTGTGCCATTCAGCAGGTGAATAGGCAAGCCCAGAAATGTAAGTGCCTTTGAATGGGGTCTGGCCAGGCGAACCAGTTTGTGTGAAGAACTGCAACACTGCTGGGTTTTTCACGCTCAATAGTACCCGTGTGTATCTTTTCACTCTGGCATTTAGGTTAGTATTGTGGAGTAACTACAATGTTGTTGATCCTTCCTCAGTTCTATCACAGCCATTAAACGATGTAACTGTTTTAAAGTCACCATTGGCCTCAAGGTGAAATCCCTGGGCGGGTTCCTTCCTCTCCGGCAACTGAGTTAGGAAGGACGCCTGTATCTTTGTAGTGACTGGTTGTATTGATACACCATCCATAACATGTAATTAATAAATACTTAAGAGTTATTTCAGCTTTAACATTTTTGGAAAAATGTCGAAAAACATAATTCCACTATGAAATTGGGTATTGTGTGCAGCACAGTTACAAAAAAATCAAAATTTAATCAATTTTAAATTCAGCCTATAACAAATAAATGTGGAAAAATTCATGGGGTGTGAAAACTTTCTGAAGGCACTGTAAATGGCATGTTACAGTCACCAGACACTTTTTTTTTGCAATTTCACTTGATTTTGAGAATCTTACCACACCAGCAATAGACTTCCTTCCTATTCCTTCCTATATATAAATATAAATATATATATAAATATATATATATATATATAAATATATAAATATATATATAAATAAATAAATATAAATAAATATATATATAAATATAAATAAATAAATAAATAAATATATATATATTTTACAGAATTGATTTGAATAATAATAAAATAAAAAACAATTGAAAACATAAGTGACAAAATCTCAAAGAAAATGTGGGCTGTAACAACAAAATGTGGAAAAAGTCGAGGGGTGCAAATACTTTCTGAAGGCACTGTGCATTTGTCAGGAAATTGCAGCACTGTAAAACAAGTATTTATTGTTTTCCTTTCAGAGACTACCATCTTCCTTTTTCATCTTTCATTCCCCCACTTAGGGTTCTGGTCAAAAGTGTACTACGAGGGAATATATAGGGTGGCATGGAGGCCATTTTCCCTCCTCTTCAACAACCTGCCATGCTAATAGCCATCCATCAACTATATGACTTAGAGAGGGAGAGCCTGGGAAACATGTCAAACCGGCGTTTATTTGACTTTGTTTATCCCCATAAGCCCCTTAAAAAGGAGGAGGAAAGGAGGAGGGGTGGAAGGCTTAAGGGCCTAAATTAAGTGGCTTCAATTCCTACTGCTACTGTCCTGTTGTGTGCGGGACTCACATAGGTTCCAGAAACAACGGCAGAATAGTCCAGATTATATAAATGCACACACATTTTAATGGAAGGAAAGTGGGCAATCAGAAATGAAAGACTGAACCCAGTCACCCCCTCATCCTTCTTCTACCCCCTAGCTAACCCACAACCTTCACGCCTGACACTAAACTGCTTTGATCCTGGCGAGAAGCGTGTCAACAACAAAGAGAGCCAAGTGATGGAAGATGCTTAAGTAGACTAAATGAGAACTTACTGGGATCCAAATAAACAGATCTATCAACCCCTGCCCATGTGCTCCTTGGCCTAGAGTTCATCCAGTGTGTGGTTGTGTATGTGTGTATGCATATACGTAACATAATCCTGTCAAGCGGAATCACGTAACAGCCTTGTAACAGTTAACGGAAATGAAAATAAACAACATTTGGTGCCATCAATAGTCTGGGCCGATGTCTTATCTGTCCTGGATGCGTAGTTTGGTGATACTCCCCATCCCTCAAACCTGTGATACGAGTCTGGCCCGACACACTAAACCACGCTCGGACTAAACACTTACTGACTCACGCATTACAACTACGCATTGGTAGATTTATATGCACACAGTCTCCTTACTGGACGATTTATATGCACGCCATCTACTTATTGGTAGATTTACAACGCGCATTACAACGTCAGTCACACAAATACAGAGCGCCTTGTGTGTGTGTGTGTGTGTGTGTGTGTGTGTGTGTGTGTGTGTGTGTGTGTGTGTGTGTGTGTGTGTGTGTGTGTGTGTGTGTGTGTGTGTGTGTGTGTGGGCATAGATCTGTTTGGTAGGGTGAAATACTGCCTGCAGCTAGCCCATTACTCCTCCAGTGTGTGTGTGTGTGTGTTTATGAGCGAGAGCGCCGTTCAGTCAGTCCCTCAGATTTATTCTTCTGTATTCCCCATTACTATTGTTGTGTTAGTGAGTATGCAGTGTATGTGTGTGCTCTGTGTGTGCTCTGTGTGTGCTCTGTGTGTGTGTGTGTGTGTGTGTGTGTGTGTGTGTGTGTGTGTGTGTGTGTGTGTGTGTGTGTGTGTGTGTGTGTGTGTGTGTGTGTGAGTAATAGCTATAGGGTGATTCTCAATTCTTCCCCCGATTCCTTGTGTTCTCTGTCCTCAAAACATCAGAGGGAAATGAAAAGAGCATTTACTGGCACGATCTAACGTGTGTAGCGCATTTTGGAATTCAGTACATGGATTAAAGCTGCAGGGTCTGGTCTTTCACTTAGCTCTGTCTGGTCTAGGAGTCACAGCTACTTTCCTATTTCACAATAAACTCAATTTCAGATAACAGACGCTGGGCAAACACCTACTGCTGATGCCACTGTGTGTGTGTAAGAGAGTTAGGCATTGGGAGGATGAGGTGTGTTTCCTCAGCTAAGCACACTCCCGCATCCCCCTCAGAAGTCAAGAGAGTGTGTCTGTCTGTCTGTCTGCCTGCGTGTGTGTCTGTCTGCCTGCGTGCGTGTCTGTCTGTCTGTCTGCCTGCGTGCGTGTCTGTCTGTCTGCCTGCCTGCGTGCGTGTCTGTCTGTCTGCCTGCGTGCCTGTCTGTCTGTCTGCCTGCGTGTCTGTCTGTCTGCCTGCCTGCGTGTCTGTCTGTCTGCCTGCCTGCGTGTCTGTCTGTCTGCCTGCCTGCGTGTCTGTCTGTCTGCCTGCCTGCGTGTCTGTCTGTCTGCCTGCCTGCGTGTCTGTCTGTCTGCCTGCCTGCGTGTCTGTCTGTCTGCCTGCCTGCGTGTCTGTCTGTCTGCCTGCCTGCGTGTCTGTCTGTCTGCCTGCCTGCGTGTCTGTCTGTCTGCCTGCCTGCGTGTCTGTCTGTCTGCCTGCCTGCGTGTCTGTCTGTCTGTCTGCCTGCCTGCGTGTCTGTCTGTCTGTCTGCCTGCGTGTCTGTCTGTCTGTCTGCCTGCGTGTCTGTCTGTCTGTCTGCCTGCGTGTCTGTCTGTCTGTCTGCCTGCGTGTCTGTCTGTCTGTCTGCCTGCGTGTCTGTCTGTCTGTCTGCCTGCGTGTCTGTCTGTCTGTCTGCCTGCCTGCCTGCGTGTCTGTCTGTCTGTCTGCCTGCCTGCGTGTCTGTCTGCCTGCCTGCGTGTCTGTCTGTCTGCCTGCCTGCGTGTCTGTCTGTCTGCCTGCCTGTCTGTCTGTCTGCCTGCCTGTCTGTCTGTCTGCCTGCCTGCGTGTCTGTCTGTCTGCCTGCCTGCCTGCGTGTCTGTCTGTCTGCCTGCCTGCCTGCCTGCGTGTCTGTCTGTCTGCCTGCCTGTCTGTCTGTCTGCCTGCCTGTCTGTCTGTCTGCCTGCCTGCGTGTCTGTCTGCCTGCCTGCGTGTCTGTCTGCCTGCCTGCGTGTCTGTCTGCCTGCGTGCGTGCCTGTCTGCCTGCGTGTCTGTCTGCCTGCGTGTCTGTCTGCGTGCGTGCGTGCCTGTCTGCGTGCGTGCGTGCCTGTCTGCCTGCGTGCGTGTCTGTCTGCGTGCGTGTCTGTCTGCCTGCGTGCGTGTCTGTCTGCCTGCGTGCGTGCCTGTCTGCCTGCGTGCGTGTCTGTCTGCCTGCGTGCCTGTCTGTCTGCCTGCGTGCCTGTCTGTCTGCCTGCGTGCCTGTCTGTCTGCCTGCGTGCCTGTCTGTCTGCCTGCGTGCCTGTCTGTCTGCCTGCGTGCCAGTCTGTCTGCCTGCGTGCCAGTCTGTCTGCCTGCGTGCCAGTCTGTCTGCCTGCGTGCCAGTCTGTCTGCCTGCGTGCCAGTCTGTCTGCCTGCGTGCCAGTCTGTCTGCCTGCGTGCCTGTCTGTCTGCCTGCGTGTCTGTCTGTCTGTCTGCCTGCGTGTCTGGCTGTCTGTCTGCCTGCGTGTCTGGCTGTCTGTCTGCCTGCGTGTCTGGCTGTCTGTCTGCCTGCGTGTCTGGCTGTCTGTCTGCCTGCGTGTCTGGCTGTCTGTCTGCCTGCGTGTCTGGCTGTCTGTCTGCCTGCGTGTCTGGCTGTCTGTCTGCCTGCGTGTCTGGCTGTCTGTCTGCCTGCGTGTCTGGCTGTCTGTCTGCCTGCGTGTCTGGCTGTCTGTCTGCCTGCGTGTCTGGCTGTCTGTCTGCCTGCGTGTCTGGCTGTCTGCCTGCCTGCGTGTCTGGCTGTCTGCCTGCCTGCGTGTCTGGCTGTCTGCCTGCCTGCGTGTCTGGCTGTCTGCCTGCCTGCGTGTCTGGCTGTCTGCCTGCCTGCGTGTCTGTCTGCGTGTCTGTCTGCCTGCGTGTCTGGCTGGCTGCCTGCGTGCGTGTCTGTCTGCGTGTCTGTCTGCCTGCCTGCGTGTCTGTCTGCCTGCCTGCGTGTCTGTCTGCCTGCCTGCGTGTCTGTCTGCCTGCCTGCGTGTCTGCCTGCCTGCCTGCGTGTCTGCCTGCCTGCCTGCGTGTCTGCCTGTCTGCCTGCGTGTCTGTCTGTCTGCCTGCGTGTCTGTCTGTCTGCCTGCGTGTCTGTCTGTCTGCCTGCGTGTCTGTCTGTCTGCCTGCGTGTCTGTCTGTCTGCCTGCGTGTCTGGCTGTCTGCCTGCCTGCGTGTCTGGCTGTCTGTCTGTCTGCCTGCGTGTCTGGCTGTCTGTCTGTCTGCCTGCGTGTCTGTCTGTCTGCGTGCGTGTCTGTCTGTCTGCCTGCGTGTCTGTCTGTCTGCCTGCGTGTCTGTCTGTCTGCCTGCGTGTCTGTCTGTCTGCGTGTCTGTCTGTCTGTCTGCCTGTCTGTCTGTCTGCCTGCGTGTCTGTCTGCCTGCGTGTCTGTCTGCCTGCGTGTCTGTCTGCGTGTCTGTCTGTCTGTCTGTCTGCCTGCGTGCCTGTCTGTCTGCCTGCGTGCCTGTCTGTCTGTCTGCCTGCGTGCCTGTCTGCCTGCGTGCCTGTCTGTCTGCCTGCGTGCCTGTCTGTCTGCCTGCGTGCCTGTCTGTCTGCCTGCGTGCCTGTCTGTCTGCCTGCGTGCCAGTCTGTCTGCCTGCGTGCCTGTCTGTCTGCCTGCGTGCCAGTCTGTCTGCCTGCGTGCCAGTCTGTCTGCCTGCGTGCCTGTCTGTCTGCCTGCGTGTCTGTCTGTCTGTCTGCGTGTCTGTCTGTCTGTCTGCCTGCGTGTCTGTCTGTCTGCCTGCGTGTCTGGCTGTCTGTCTGCCTGCGTGTCTGGCTGTCTGTCTGCCTGCGTGTCTGGCTGTCTGTCTGCCTGCGTGTCTGGCTGTCTGTCTGCCTGCGTGTCTGGCTGTCTGTCTGCCTGCGTGTCTGGCTGTCTGTCTGCCTGCGTGTCTGGCTGTCTGTCTGCCTGCGTGTCTGGCTGTCTGTCTGCCTGCGTGTCTGGCTGTCTGTCTGCCTGCGTGTCTGGCTGTCTGCCTGCCTGCGTGTCTGGCTGTCTGCCTGCCTGCGTGTCTGGCTGTCTGCCTGCCTGCGTGTCTGGCTGTCTGCCTGCCTGCGTGTCTGGCTGTCTGCCTGCCTGCGTGTCTGTCTGCGTGTCTGTCTGCCTGCGTGTCTGGCTGGCTGCCTGCGTGCGTGTCTGTCTGCGTGTCTGTCTGCCTGCCTGCGTGTCTGTCTGCCTGCCTGCGTGTCTGTCTGCCTGCCTGCGTGTCTGTCTGCCTGCCTGCGTGTCTGTCTGCCTGCGTGTCTGCCTGCCTGCGTGTCTGCCTGCCTGCCTGCGTGTCTGTCTGTCTGCCTGCGTGTCTGTCTGTCTGCCTGCGTGTCTGTCTGTCTGCCTGCGTGTCTGTCTGTCTGCCTGCGTGTCTGTCTGTCTGCCTGCGTGTCTGTCTGTCTGCCTGCGTGTCTGGCTGTCTGCCTGCCTGCGTGTCTGGCTGTCTGTCTGTCTGCCTGCGTGTCTGTCTGTCTGCCTGCGTGTCTGTCTGCCTGCCTGCGTGTCTGTCTGTCTGCCTGCGTGTCTGTCTGTCTGCCTGCGTGTCTGTCTGTCTGCCTGCGTGTCTGTCTGTCTGCCTGCGTGTCTGTCTGTCTGCCTGCGTGTCTGTCTGTCTGCCTGCGTGTCTGTCTGTCTGCCTGCGTGTCTGTCTGTCTGCCTGCGTGTCTGTCTGTCTGCCTGCGTGTCTGTCTGTCTGCCTGCGTGTCTGTCTGTCTGCCTGCGTGTCTGTCTGTCTGCCTGCGTGTCTGTCTGTCTGCCTGCGTGTCTGTCTGTCTGCCTGCGTGTCTGTCTGTCTGCCTGCGTGTCTGTCTGTCTGCCTGCGTGTCTGTCTGTCTGCCTGCGTGTCTGTCTGTCTGCCTGCGTGTCTGTCTGTCTGCCTGCGTGTCTGTCTGTCTGCCTGCGTGTCTGTCTGCCTGCGTGCGTGTCTGCCTTCGTGTCTGTCTGCCTGCGTGCGTGTCTGTCTGCCTGCGTGCGTGTCTGTCTGCCTGCGTGTCTGTCTGCCTGCGTGCGTGTCTGTCTGCCTGCGTGCGTGTCTGTCTGCCTGCGTGCGTGTCTGTCTGCCTGCGTGCGTGTCTGTCTGCCTGCGTGCGTGTCTGTCTGCCTGCGTGCGTGTCTGTCTGCCTGCGTGCGTGTCTGTCTGCCTGCGTGCGTGTCTGTCTGCCTGCGTGCGTGTCTGTCTGCCTGCGTGCGTGTCTGTCTGCCTGCGTGTCTGTCTGTCTGTCTGCCTGCGTGTCTGTCTGTCTGTCTGCCTGCGTGTCTGTCTGTCTGTCTGCCTGCGTGTCTGTCTGTCTGTCTGCCTGCGTGTCTGTCTGTCTGCCTGCGTGTCTGTCTGTCTGCCTGCGTGTCTGTCTGTCTGCCTGTCTGTCTGTCTGTCTGCCTGTCTGTCTGTCTGTCTGCCTGTCTGTCTGTCTGCCTGTCTGTCTGTCTGCCTGTCTGTCTGTCTGTCTGCCTGCGTGTCTGTCTGTCTGTCTGCCTGCGTGTCTGTCTGTCTGCCTGCGTGTCTGTCTGTCTGTCTGCGTGTCTGTCTGTCTGTCTGCCTGTCTGTCTGTCTGCGTGTCTGTCTGTCTGTCTGCCTGTCTGTCTGTCTGCCTGCGTGCGTGTCTGTCTGCCTGCGTGTCTGTCTGCCTGCGTGTCTGTCTGTCTGTCTGTCTGCGTGTCTGTCTGTCTGTCTGTCTGCGTGTCTGTCTGTCTGTCTGCCTGCGTGTCTGTCTGTCTGTCTGCCTGCGTGTCTGTCTGTCTGCCTGCGTGTCTGCCTGTCTGTCTGCCTGCGTGTCTGCCTGTCTGTCTGTCTGCCTGTCTGTCTGTCTGTCTGCCTGTCTGTCTGTCTGTCTGTCTGCCTGCGTGTCTGTCTGTCTGCCTGCGTGTCTGTCTGTCTGCCTGCGTGTCTGTCTGTCTGCCTGCGTGTCTGTCTGTCTGCCTGCGTGTCTGTCTGTCTGCCTGCGTGTCTGTCTGTCTGCCTGCGTGTCTGTCTGTCTGCCTGCGTGTCTGTCTGTCTGCCTGCGTGTCTGTCTGTCTGCCTGCGTGTCTGTCTGTCTGCCTGCGTGTCTGTCTGTCTGCCTGCGTGTCTGTCTGTCTGCCTGCGTGTCTGTCTGCCTGCGTGTCTGTCTGTCTGCGTGCGTGTCTGTCTGCCTGCGTGTCTGTCTGCCTGCGTGTCTGTCTGCCTGCGTGTCTGCCTGCGTGTCTGTCTGTCTGCCTGCGTGTCTGTCTGTCTGTCTGCGTGTCTGTCTGTCTGTCTGCGTGTCTGTCTGTCTGTCTGCGTGTCTGTCTGTCTGTCTGCGTGTCTGTCTGTCTGTCTGCGTGTCTGTCTGTCTGTCTGCGTGCCTGTCTGTCTGTCTGCGTGCCTGTCTGTCTGTCTGCGTGCCTGTCTGTCTGCCTGCGTGCCTGTCTGTCTGCCTGCGTGCCTGTCTGTCTGCCTGCGTGCCAGTCTGTCTGCCTGCGTGCCAGTCTGTCTGCCTGCGTGCCAGTCTGTCTGCCTGCGTGCCAGTCTGTCTGCCTGCGTGCCAGTCTGTCTGCCTGCGTGCCTGTCTGCGTGCCTGGCTGTCTGTCTGCCTGCGTGCCTGGCTGTCTGTCTGCCTGCGTGTCTGGCTGTCTGTCTGCCTGCGTGTCTGGCTGTCTGTCTGCCTGCGTGTCTGGCTGTCTGTCTGGCTGTCTGTCTGCCTGCGTGTCTGGCTGTCTGTCTGCCTGCGTGTCTGGCTGTCTGTCTGCCTGCGTGTCTGGCTGTCTGTCTGTCTGCCTGCGTGTCTGTCTGCCTGCGTGTCTGCCTGCCTGCGTGTCTGGCTGTCTGTCTGTCTGCCTGCGTGTCTGTCTGCCTGCGTGTCTGTCTGCCTGCGTGTCTGCCTGCCTGCGTGTCTGGCTGTCTGCCTGCCTGCGTGTCTGGCTGGCTGCCTGCGTGCGTGTCTGTCTGCGTGTCTGTCTGCCTGCCTGCGTGTCTGTCTGCCTGCCTGCGTGTCTGTCTGCCTGCGTGTCTGTCTGTCTGCCTGCGTGTCTGTCTGCCTGCGTGTCTGTCTGTCTGCCTGCGTGTCTGTCTGTCTGCCTGCGTGTCTGTCTGTCTGCCTGCGTGTCTGTCTGTCTGCCTGCGTGTCTGTCTGTCTGCCTGCGTGTCTGTCTGTCTGCCTGCGTGTCTGTCTGTCTGCCTGCGTGTCTGTCTGTCTGCCTGCGTGTCTGTCTGTCTGCCTGCGTGTCTGTCTGTCTGCCTGCGTGTCTGTCTGTCTGCCTGCGTGTCTGTCTGCCTGCGTGTCTGTCTGCCTGCGTGTCTGTCTGCCTGCGTGTCTGTCTGCCTGCGTGTCTGTCTGTCTGCCTGCGTGTCTGTCTGTCTGCCTGCGTGTCTGTCTGTCTGCCTGCGTGTCTGTCTGTCTGCCTGCGTGTCTGTCTGTCTGCCTGCGTGTCTGTCTGTCTGCCTGCGTGTCTGTCTGTCTGCGTGTCTGTCTGCCTGCCTGCGTGTCTGTCTGTCTGCCTGCCTGCGTGTCTGTCTGCCTGCCTGCGTGTCTGTCTGTCTGCCTGCGTGTCTGTCTGTCTGCCTGCGTGTCTGTCTGTCTGCCTGCGTGTCTGTCTGTCTGCCTGCGTGTCTGTCTGTCTGCCTGCGTGTCTGTCTGTCTGCCTGCGTGTCTGTCTGTCTGCCTGCGTGTCTGTCTGCCTGCGTGTCTGTCTGCCTGCGTGTCTGCCTGCGTGTCTGTCTGTCTGCCTGCGTGTCTGTCTGTCTGCCTGCGTGTCTGTCTGCCTGCCTGCGTGTCTGTCTGTCTGCCTGCGTGTCTGTCTGTCTGCCTGCGTGTCTGTCTGCCTGCCTGCGTGTCTGTCTGCCTGCCTGCGTGTCTGTCTGCCTGCCTGCGCGTCTGTCTGTATGCCTGCCTGCGTGCGCGTCTGTCTGTCTGTCTGCCTGCGTGTCTGTCTGTCTGCGTGCCTGCGTGTCTGTCTGTCTGCGTGCCTGCGTGCCTGTCTGTCTGTCTGCGTGCCTGTCTGTCTGCGTGCCTGCGTGTCTGTCTGTCTGTCTGCGTGTCTGTCTGTCTGTCTGCGTGTCTGTCTGTCTGCCTGCGTGTCTGTCTGTCTGCCTGCGTGTCTGTCTGTCTGCCTGCGTGTCTGTCTGTCTGCCTGCGTGTCTGTCTGTCTGCCTGCGTGTCTGTCTGTCTGCCTGCGTGTCTGTCTGTCTGCCTGCGTGTCTGTCTGCCTGCGTGTCTGTCTGCCTGCGTGTCTGTCTGCCTGCGCGTCTGTCTGTCTGCCTGCTGTCTGTGTCTGTCTGCCTGCGTGTCTGTCTGCCTGCGTGTCTGTCTGCCTGCGTGTCTGTCTGCCTGCGTGTCTGTCTGTCTGCCTGCGTGTCTGTCTGTCTGCCTGCGTGTCTGTCTGTCTGCCTGCGTGTCTGTCTGTCTGCCTGCGTGTCTGTCTGTCTGCCTGCGTGTCTGTCTGTCTGCCTGCGTGTCTGTCTG
This sequence comes from Oncorhynchus gorbuscha, assembly GCF_021184085.1. NCBI lineage: Eukaryota > Metazoa > Chordata > Actinopteri > Salmoniformes > Salmonidae > Oncorhynchus > Oncorhynchus gorbuscha. The sequence goes on along the minus strand of NC_060189.1, from coordinate 40,368,272 downwards.
TCTGCCTGCGTGTCTGTCTGTCTGCCTGCGTGTCTGTCTGTCTGCCTGCGTGTCTGTCTGTCTGCCTGCGTGTCTGTCTGTCTGCCTGCGTGTCTGTCTGCCTGCGTGTCTGTCTGCCTGCGTGTCTGTCTGCCTGCGTGTCTGTCTGCCTGCGTGTCTGTCTGCCTGCGTGTCTGCCTGCCTGCGTGTCTGCCTGCCTGCGTGTCTGCCTGCCTGCGTGTCTGCCTGCCTGCGTGTCTGTCTGCCTGCGTGTCTGTCTGCCTGCGTGTCTGTCTGCCTGCGTGTCTGTCTGCCTGCGTGTCTGTCTGCCTGCGTGTCTGTCTGCCTGCGTGTCTGTCTGCCTGCGTGTCTGTCTGCCTGCGTGTCTGTCTGCCTGCGTGTCTGTCTGCCTGCGTGTCTGTCTGCCTGCGTGTCTGTCTGCCTGCGTGTCTGTCTGCCTGCGTGTCTGTCTGCCTGCGTGCGTGTCTGTCTGTCTGCGTGTCTGTCTGTCTGCCTGCGCGTCTGTCTGTCTGCCTGCGCGTCTGTCTGTCTGCCTGCGCGTCTGTCTGTCTGCCTGCGCGTCTGTCTGTCTGCCTGCCTGCGCGTCTGTCTGTCTGTCTGCCTGCGCGTCTGCCTGTCTGCCTGCCTGCGTGCGCGTCTGCCTGTCTGCGCGTCTGCCTGTCTGCCTGCCTGCGCGTCTGCCTGCCTGCGCGTCTGCCTGCCTGCGTGCGCGTCTGTCTGCCTGCCTGCGTGCGCGTCTGTCTGCCTGCCTGCCTGCGCGTCTGTCTGTCTGCCTGCGTGTCTGTCTGTCTGCCTGCGTGTCTGTCTGTCTGCCTGCGTGTCTGTCTGTCTGCCTGCGTGTCTGTCTGTCTGCCTGCGTGTCTGTCTGTCTGCCTGCGTGTCTGTCTGTCTGCCTGCGTGTCTGTCTGTCTGCCTGCGTGTCTGTCTGTCTGCCTGCGTGTCTGTCTGTCTGCGTGCCTGCGTGTCTGTCTGTCTGTCTGCGTGCCTGCGTGTCTGTCTGTCTGTCTGCGTGCCTGCGTGTCTGTCTGTCTGTCTGCGTGTCTGTCTGTCTGCGTGCCTCGTGTCTGTCTGTCTGCGTGCCTGCGTGTCTGTCTGTCTGTCTGCGTGCCTGCGTGTCTGTCTGTCTGTCTGCGTGCCTGCGTGTCTGTCTGTCTGTCTGCGTGCCTGCGTGTCTGTCTGTCTGTCTGCGTGCCTGCGTGTCTGTCTGTCTGTCTGCGTGCCTGCGTGTCTGTCTGTCTGTCTGCCTGCGTGTCTGTCTGTCTGTCTGCCTGCGTGTCTGTCTGTCTGTCTGCCTGCGTGTCTGTCTGTCTGTCTGCCTGCGTGTCTGTCTGTCTGTCTGCCTGCGTGTCTGTCTGTCTGTCTGCCTGCGTGTCTGTCTGTCTGTCTGCCTGCGTGTCTGTCTGTCTGTCTGCCTGCGTGTCTGTCTGTCTGCCTGCGTGTCTGTCTGTCTGCCTGCGTGTCTGTCTGCCTGCCTGCGTGTCTGTCTGCCTGCCTGCGTGTCTGTCTGCCTGCGTGTCTGTCTGCCTGCGTGTCTGTCTGCCTGCGTGTCTGTCTGCCTGCGTGTCTGTCTGCCTGCGTGTCTGTCTGCCTGCGTGTCTGTCTGCCTGCGTGTCTGTCTGCCTGCGTGTCTGTCTGCCTGCGTGTCTGTCTGTCTGCGTGCGTGTCTGTCTGTCTGCGTGCGTGTCTGTCTGTCTGCGTGCGTGTCTGTCTGTCTGCGTGCGTGTCTGTCTGTCTGTCTGTCTGTCTGTGTGCGTGTCTGTCTGTCTGTCTGCGTGCGTGTCTGTCTGTCTGCCTGCGTGTCTGCCTGCGTGCGTGTCTGTCTGCCTGCGTGCGTGTCTGTCTGCCTGCGCGTCTGTCTGTCTGCCTGCGCGTCTGCCTGTCTGCCTGCCTGCGCGTCTGCCTGTCTGCCTGCCTGCGTGCGCGTCTGTCTGTCTGTCTGCCTGCGCGTCTGCCTGTCTGCCTGCCTGCGCGTCTGCCTGTCTGCCTGCCTGCGCGTCTGCCTGTCTGCCTGCCTGCGCGTCTGCCTGTCTGCCTGCCTGCGCGTCTGCCTGTCTGCCTGCGTGCGCGTCTGTCTGTCTGTCTGTCTGCCTGCGCGTCTGTCTGTCTGCCTGCGCGTCTGTCTGTCTGCCTGCGCGTCTGTCTGTCTGCCTGCGCGTCTGTCTGCCTGCCTGCGCCTGTCTGTCTGTCTGCCTGCCTGCGCCTGTCTGTCTGCCTGTCTGCCTGCCTGCGCGTCTGCCTGTCTGCCTGCGTGCGCGTCTGTCTGTCTGTCTGCCTGCGCGTCTGTCTGTCTGCGCGTCTGTCTGTCTGCCTGCCTGTCTGTCTGCCTGCGCGTCTGTCTGTCTGCCTGCCTGCGCGTCTGTCTGTCTGCCTGCCTGCGCGTCTGTCTGTCTGCCTGCCTGCGCGTCTGTCTGTCTGTCTGCCTGCCTGCGCGTCTGTCTGTCTGCCTGCCTGCGTGCGCGTCTGTCTGTCTGCCTGCCTGCGCGTCTGTCTGTCTGCCTGCGTGCGCGTCTGTCTGTCTGCCTGCGTGCGCGTCTGTCTGTCTGCCTGCGTGCGCGTCTGTCTGTCTGCCTGCGTGCGCGTCTGTCTGTCTGCCTGCGTGCCTGCGCGTCTGTCTGTCTGCCTGCGTGCCTGCGCGTCTGTCTGTCTGCCTGCGTGCCTGCGCGTCTGTCTGTCTGCCTGCGTGCCTGCGCGTCTGTCTGTCTGTCTGCCTGCGTGCCTGCGCGTCTGTCTGTCTGCCTGCCTGCGCGTCTGTCTGTCTGTCTGCGCGTCTGCCTGCCTGCCTGCGCGTCTGCCTGCCTGCCTGCGCGTCTGCCTGCCTGCCTGCGCGTCTGCCTGCCTGCCTGCGCGTCTGCCTGCCTGCCTGCGCGTCTGCCTGCCTGCCTGCGCGTCTGCCTGCCTGCCTGCGCGTCTGCCTGCCTGCCTGCGCGTCTGCCTGCGCGTCTGCCTGCCTGCCTGCGCGTCTGCCTGCCTGCCTGCGCGTCTGCCTGCCTGCCTGCCTGCGCGTCTGCCTGCCTGCCTGCCTGCGCGTCTGCCTGCCTGCCTGCGCGTCTGCCTGCCTGCCTGCACGTCTGCCTGCCTGCCTGCACGTCTGTCTGTCTGCCTGCCTGCCTGCGCGTCTGCCTGCCTGCCTGCCTGCCTGCGCGTCTGCCTGCCTGCCTGCCTGCCTGCGCGCCTGCCTGCCTGCCTGCGCGTCTGCCTGCCTGCCTGCCTGCCTGCGCGTCTGCCTGCCTGCGTGCGCGTCTGCCTGCCTGCCTGCGTGCGCGTCTGCCTGCCTGCCTGCGTGCGCGTCTGCCTGCCTGCCTGCGTGCGCGTCTGCCTGCCTGCCTGCGTGCGCGTCTGCCTGCCTGCCTGCGTGCGCGTCTGCCTGCCTGCCTGCCTGCCTGCGTGCGCGTCTGCCTGCCTGCCTGCCTGCCTGCGCGTCTGCCTGCCTGCCTGCCTGCCTGCGTGCGCGTCTGCCTGCCTGCCTGCCTGCCTGCGTGCGCGTCTGCCTGCCTGCCTGCCTGCCTGCGTGCGCGTCTGCCTGCCTGCCTGCCTGCCTGCGTGCGCGTCTGCCTGCCTGCCTGCGTGCGCGTCTGCCTGCCTGCCTGCGTGCGCGTCTGCCTGCCTGCCTGCGTGCGCGTCTGCCTGCCTGCCTGCGTGCGCGTCTGCCTGCCTGCCTGCGTGCGCGTCTGCCTGCCTGCCTGCGTGCGCGTCTGCCTGCCTGCCTGCGTGCGCGTCTGCCTGCCTGCCTGCGTGCGCGTCTGCCTGCCTGCCTGCGTGCGCGTCTGCCTGCCTGCCTGCGTGCGCGTCTGCCTGCCTGCCTGCCTGCGTGCGCGTCTGCCTGCCTGCCTGCGTGCGCGTCTGCCTGCCTGCCTGCGTGCGCGTCTGCCTGCCTGCCTGCGTGCGCGTCTGTGCCTGCCTGCGTGCGCGTCTGCCTGCGTGCGCGTCTGCCTGCCTGCCTGCTGCCTGCCTGCCTGCGTGCGCGTCTGCCTGCCTGCCTGCGTGCGCGTCTGCCTGCCTGCCTGCGTGCGCGTCTGCCTGCCTGCCTGCGTGCTCGTCTGCCTGCCTGCCTGCGTGCGCGTCTGCCTGCCTGCCTGCGTGCGCGTCTGCCTGCCTGCGCGTCTGCCTGCCTGCCTGCCTGCGCGCCTGTCAGTCAGCCTGCCTGCCTGCGCGCCTGTCAGTCAGCCTGCCTGCCTGCGCGCCTGTCAGTCAGTCAGCCTGCCTGCCTGCGTCTGTCTGAGGCAGGGGAACAGACAGGTACAGGAGGGTTACACACAAAGAACAGAACATTATAAACACAGGATGACTTCGAAATGTAATCAAGTCAAGCAAGGTCTATATAATTATGGGATATTCCAAATCAAAATGCTATTGTCATGGGAACCTAAGTGGCACTCAGTAGAACGCAATCATCTCAGAACTTTTGGTGGCAACATGGATGATAATTATCATAACGCTGTATACATCTCTGGCTTTGGAACGAACACACACACACACACACACACACACACACACACACACACACACACACACACACACACACACACACACACACACACACACACACACACACACACACACACACACACACACACACACACACACACACACACACGTTCCATGGTAAGCCCGGTAGAAGATAGAAAGGACATGCTTTGTGGACTAGACAAGCAACACAGTGACATTTGAAAGGATTTGACTGACAGACCGATTTCATGTGTTCCCAACAATTACCTAACAGAATGAACGTGCTTTTCTCTTTCTTCAATCTCTGTCTGTTCTCCCTTCATCTCTCCTTTATCTCTCTTTTACTCTTTGTATTGCTGCTGTCGAGAGTCTTTCTTTCGCTTCTCTCCATTCTCTCCCTTTCATTGCTTTACTCTTACACCCCCTACTCTTTCTCTTAGTCTCTCCCTTCTGTCAGTCTCCCCCCATCTCTTACCCCCCTTCTCCCTCTCCCTCCCTCTCTCTCGCTCTCTCTCTGCTGGCAGCGGTGATTGCTGCTTCCTATTCAGACTCAAAGCTAGCATTTTTTCATGCCACAATAAATGTAAATTGCGTTCATTCCAATTCCCTGCTAACGTTCCCATTTTTGTTCTGTTTGGGAGCCTAACAAACCAACTGGAAGGCGCACTACATTGCCTCAGAGACACGTGTGTGTGTGTGTGTGTGTGTGTGTGTGTGTGTGTGTGTGTGTGTGTGTGTGTGTGTGTGTGTGTGTGTGTCATCAGCTTTCACCAAGTATTTACACAAGGATTTCTATAGAGTTCTTAGTGATTGGAAAAGAACAAGCCATACAAGGAATGACAAGGAAACGTGTAACTTTAGGAATTGCATAATGATCTTAACCAGGAGGGGATTGAATGTCTCATCTAGGCACCAGTCTTTCCATATCATTGCCAAAGAGACTGCGATTCCCGAAAGGCCAATGTTCAATATGCAGCTGGATTTACAGCGCAGTTGTTCATTGGTTGTTGGAAAAACACTAATATTTTCCATGTGGCGCCTCTAAAATAGAATTAGAATTATAACAAAGTCAAAAAATTATGTTTAGCTGTTATCTAGGCAAGTTATTGTATTTTGAGGCTTAAGATCAAAGCAGAGAGGTTTTGTGGTTGGAATTGCAGTATGCACTTACATTTAGTTTAAGAATTTAGACTTGAGCAATAAACTTTTGACAGACTGGCTTTGTCAGGACAAACAAGGATACCAACGTGTTCTGTGACGGAAAAAAACGTTTGGATAATTGTTGTGATTGGAGGATAGTGATTGGAGGATAGCTGTGAGGGTTATCGAATCAGGATCAACTCCCCTGTTCTCCATGAGGTCATTAATAATTGAATGTTCATATTTGAAGGTGGCAGAAAGGCCAGTCTCTATTGCAATGACAAGGAGTGGCAAGAAGTAGAATGTTAGCTAAAGAGACTGGCACTCAGGCTAGAATGTCTCTGCTGTCACCAAGAAGCTTGATTTTGACATCTAGCCTCTTAGCTTGCAAGTTTGCAAAGCTGGAGCCCTGCGCTGGATATCATTTATTTGACACATCTTACATTTCTTATAATTAGCACACACCCCCAACCAGAAAAAAAGTAATGTATATATACTCATATATTTATACACAAATGTATACATTTGAAGTCTGAGTCGAAGTTTACATGCACTTAAGTTGGAGTCATTAAAACTAGTTTTTCAACCACTCCACAAATTTCTTGTTAATTAACAAACTATAGTTTTTGGCAAGTCGGTCAGGACATCTAATTTGTGCATGACACAAGTCAATTTTCCAACAATTGTTTACAGACAGATTATGTAACTTCTAATTCACTGTATCACAATTCTAGGGGGTCAGAAGTTTACATACAAAGTTGGCTGTGCCTTTGAACAACTTGGAAAATTCCAAGTTGATGTCAATTAGCTTAACAGAAGCTTCTAAAGCCATGACATCATTTGAATCAATTGGAGGTGTACATGTGGATGTATTTCGAGGCCTACCTTCAAACTCAAAGCCTCTTTGTTTGACATCATGGGACATAACCTATCGACAAAACCTGAAAGGCCGCTCAGCAAGGAAGAAGCCACTGCTCCAAAACCGCAATAAAAAAAGCCAGACTACAGTTTGCAACTGCACATGGAGCAAAGATCGTACTTATATACACTGCTCAAAAAAATAAAGTTAACACTAAAATAACACATCCTGCATCTGAATGAATGAAATATTCTTATTAAATACTTTTTTCTTTACATACTTGAATGTGCTGACAACAAATCACACAAATTATCAATGGAAATCAAATTTATCAACCCATGGAAGTCTGGATTTGGAGTCAAACTCAAAATGAAAGTGGAAAACCACACTACAGGCTGATCCAACTTTGATGTAATGTCCTTAAAACAAGTCCAAATGAGGCTCAGTAGTGTGTGTGGCCTCCACGTGCCTGTATGACCTCCCTACAATGCCTGGACATGATCCTGATGAGGTGGCGGATGGTCTCCTGAGGGATCTCCTCCCAGACCTGGACAGTCTGTGGTGGCGTTGGTGGATGGAGCGAGACATGATGTCCCAGATGTGCTCAATTGGATTCAGGTCTGGGGAACGGGCGGGCCAGTCCATAGCATCAATGCCTTCCTCTTGTAGGAACTGCTGACACACTCCAGCCACATGAGGTCTAGCATTGTCTTGCATTAGGAGGAACCCAGGGCCAACCGCACCAGCATATGGTCTCCCAAGGGGTCTGAGGATCTCATCTCGGTACCTAATGGCAGTCAGGCTACCTCTAGTGAGCACATGGAGGGCTGTGCGGCCCCCCAAAGAAATGCCGCAGAACGTTCTCCACTGCGTTTCCAGACTCTGTCACGTCTGTCACGTGCTCAGTGTGAACCTGCTTTCATCTGTGAAGAGCACAGGGCGCCAGTGGTGAATTTGCCGATCTTGGTGTTCTCTGGCAAATGCCAAACGTTCTGCACGGTGTAAGCACAACCGCCACCTGTGGACATCGGGCCCTCATACCACCCTCATGGAGCGGCAGGGTAGCCTAGTGGTTAGAGCATTGGACTAGTAACCGAAAGGTTGCAAGTTCAAATCCCCGAGCTGACAAGGTACAACATCTGTCGTTCTGCCCTTGAACAGGCAGTTAACCCACTGTTCCTAGGCCGTCACTGAAAATAAGAATTTGTTCTTAACTGACTTGCCTAGTAAAATAAAGGTTAAAAAAATTAAATGGAGTCAGTTTCTGACCTTTTGAGCAGACACATGCACATGTGTGGCCTGCTGGTGGTCATTTTGCAGGGCTCTGGCAGTGCTCCTCCTGCTCCTCCTTGCACAAAGGCGGAGGTAGCGGTCCTGCGGCTGGGTTGTTGCCCTTCTACGGCCTCCTCCACGTCTCCTGATATACTGGCCTGTCTCCTGGTAGCGCCTCCATGCTCTGGACACTACGCTGACAGACACAGCAAACCTTCTTGCCACAGCTCGCATTGATGTGCCATCCTGGATGAGCTGCACTACCTGAGCCACTTGTGTGGGGGTTGTAGACTCAGTCTCATGCTACTACTGGAGTGAAAGCAGTGCCAGCATTCAAAAGTGACCAAAACATCAGCCAGGAAGCATAGGAACTGAAAAATGGTCTGTGGTCACCACCTGCAGAACCACTACTTTATTGGGGGTGTCTTGCCAATTGCCTATAATTTCCACCTGTTGTCTATTCCATTTTCACAACAGCATGTGACATTTATTGTCAATCAGTGTTGCTTCCTAAGTGGACAGCTGGATTTCACAGAAGTGTGATTGACTTGGAGTTACATTGTGTTGTTTAAGTGTTCCCTTTATTTTTTTGAGCAGTGTATATATATATATTATATTCACACACACACACACACACACACACACACACACACACACACACACACACACACACACACACACACACACACACACACACACACACACACACACACACACACACACACACACACACACACACACACACACACACACACACACACACACACACACACACACACACACACACACACACACACCTTCTTTAATCAGTACAACAACCGTGCTAACATAATTGCAAAAGCATTTTCTAATGATCAATTAGGCTTTTAAAATGATAAACTTGGAATAGCTAACACAGCGTGCCATTGGTTGCTGATAATGGGCCCCTGTACGGCTATGTAGATATTCCATTAAAAATCAGCCATTTCCAGCTACAATGGTCATTTACAGCATTAACAATGTCTACACAGTATTTCTGATAAATTTGATGTTATTGGGGTGGGGGGCGCTAGAGAGCGTGCTTTGCTTGAGCTCCACTCAATTCTGAAACAAATTCATATTTATCTGAACAGCTCACAACCTATAACTTCAAATGTTGTCTGGCAATATGACAAATGTAAAAATCCCCATTCTGTAGTTATTTATTTATCTTGCTCCTTTGCACCCCGGTATCTCTACTTGCACATTCATCTTATGCACATTCTACCATTCCAGTGTTTAATTGCTATATTGTAATTACTCCACCACAATGGCCTATTTATTGCCTTTACCTCTCTTATCCTTTTATGGATCCCTTCACGCGCCAATCCCTTTAGCGGGATTGATTTGACAACATCCAGTGAAATGGCAGCGCGCCAAATTCAAACTACAGGAATATCAATATTCAACATTCACAAAAATATATGTGTAATACATCAAAATAAAGCTTAACTTCTTGTTAATCCAGCCGCTGTGTCAGATTTCGAAAAGGCAAAAAGACAGTGCCCCACATACAAACAAATGAAAATAATTTTTCAACAAGGCAGGTGCGACACAAAAGTCAGAAATAGCCATATAATAAATGCCTTACCTTATCTTCTTTTTGCAATCTCAAATGTCTCATTGACACAATGAATGGTCGTTTTGTTCGATAAATTCCTTCTTTATATCCCCAAAAGTTATTTGGCGCGTTTGATTCAGAAATACACTGGTTCCAACTCGCCCAACATGACTACAAAGTATCTAATAAGTTACCTGTAAACTTAGTCCAAACATTTCAAACAACGTTCCTAATCCAACCTCAGGTATCCTAAAATGTAAATAATCAAATTTAAGACCGAATAAACAGTTCCTAATACCAGAAAAACAACTTCAATCGCATTCCAGTTCACACGCACTAAAACAGTAGAGTCCACCTGGAGTGACACTTACAAAGAACAGCCCTACTTCTTAATTTCTCAAAAGAAAAACGAACACTCTAAAGACTGTTGACATCTAGTGGAAGCCATAGAAACTGCAACCAGGTTCCTCATAAATAGGGCTTCCCATAGAAACCATTGGTAAACACAATGACCTCAAAAATGTTTTTCCCTGGATGGATTGTGCTCGGGGTTTCGCCTGCCAAATCAGTTCTGTTATAATCACAGACTGAACGGTTTTAGAAACTTCAGTGTTTTCTATCCAAATCTACTAATTATATGCATATCCTAGCTTCTGGGCCTGAGTAGCAGGCAGTTTACGTTGGGCAGGCTTTTCATCCGGACGTGAAAATACTGCCCCCTATCCCAGAGAGGTTATCCTACCTCATTCGCACATGCTGTATATAGATTTTTCTACTGTATTATTGATTGTATGATTGTTTATTCCATGTGTAACTCTGTTGTATGTGTCAAACTACTTTGCTTCATCTTCGCCAGGTCGCAGTTGCAAATGACAACTTGTTCTCAACTAGCCTACCTGGTTAAATACAGGTGAAAAAAATAAATACAAATTCTAGCCAGATCTTACTTTGGAGGTGAGGAACCAACGGAAAGAGTATGATGAGTTACGCAAGAAACACAGGGCGGTCAACATCTGATTTGGATTCCTCTTCCCAGGCAGGTGACAGTCGAGGGATCAACACGTACGCTTGACAACCTAAAAGAGGCCAATCTGTTCTTGTCAAGCAAGATCCCTGGCTGAGGATAAATACAGGCCAGGAATGTGTTTGAATTCCTTTTCCATTCCTTTTGTTTAACCATCTTTGATTTCCGATCCTATTGGCCGGTATATTATTGTGGTCAATTTATAGGGACCCAACTTCGATGATCCATTATTTTTTCAAAGGGTATTTAAGGCCATACCAAATATCTCGGATACAAGTGTTATTGTTGGACGTGACTTTAACTGTACGTTAGATCCTCTTTTAGATAAACAACTATCAAGGTCACTTCAACAATCAAATGCCAGTGTCTGTCTAAATACATTGATGACAAATCTTAACATTGTCGATATTTGGAGACAGACGCACCCAACAGATTGGGATTATTCTTTATTTTCGTCAGTTCATAAATCATATTCCAGAAGATTCCAAACTAATTTCAGCAACTGCATCAGTTACCCATCACCCTATTCTAATTAAGGACCACTCTCCTCTGTCCATTGTGTTGAAACTCGACAATAAGTCTACAGGTCGGCGACCGTGGCGCTTAGACGCATGCTTGTTGAAAGATGAGACTTTTTGTCAGTATTTGAAGGAGCAGATTGCCTTTTTCCTCGGCCGCTAACGACACAGCGGATGTTGATGACTCCACCCTTTGGGAATCTCTAAAGGCTGTGATTCGAGGTTAGATTTATTATACATCAGAGAGGATGAAACGCGCCAATACAAGGGTGAGAGAAATGAAAGAGAGTTAGGGGAACAGGAGAACGTTTTTAGGACAAATTCCTCGAATGCGGTCCTTGAGAAGATCACCAAGTTGAAATATGAATACAATACCATCCTTTCGAAACGGTTGGGCTCTTAAAGTTATTTTGAACTGGGTGACAAACCACAGAAATTATTAGCAAGACAGCTAAGGCATGTACAGGCATCTAGAGCTATTCACAAAATAAAAGACAAGGGTAAAATAGTAACAGATCCGCAGGAAATTAATAAATGCTTTGCGTGGTTTTACTCAGAGCTATACCAATCAAAATGCGATGCTACTGATCCACAAACTATGGAACACTTTCTCACTGAATGTGAACTTACTTCCTAAACTAGACAGGGAGGCAGCTGCTGCACTCAATAACTTTAGAGGAATTAACACAGAGACAGCACAATTTCCAAACAGCAAGGCCCCTGGGCCTGATGGATATGTAATAGAATTCTATAAGAAGTACTGTGCCAGTCTAACTCCACTTATGTTTAAACATTCCAAAGAAAATGCCAAACTCTCGCAAACACTGTATGAGGCTACAATAGCACTAATCTTGAAAAGAGATAGAGGTTCCATGGAGATGTCGTCTTACCGCCCAGTGTCATTACTCCCCATAGAAAATAAGGTGTTGACAAAGATATTGGCAAACCGATTGAAAAAATATATTTCCAACATCATACATCCTGACCAGACAGGTTTTATCCCGGGCCGACATATATACTACAATTTGAGACGCCTTTTCAACGTAATGTATCATGATCATAAAGTTGAGGCAGTGGAAATAGCTCTTGACCCAGAGAAGGCATTTGATCAGATTGAGTGAAAGTTTTTGATATCTGTTCTGGTCATTTTGGTATGGGAAGTCATTCAGGCTGTTCAAGGGCTGCCGACAGGGGTGCCCTATTTTGCCTGCACTCTTCGCTATAGCCATGGAACCTCTTGCTACTCTCATTCGTGCATGTGCCAATATAGCTCCGGTTAAAATCAAAGACATGCAGCACAAAATGTCCCTATTTGCAGACAATGTGCTTTTGTTTTTAATCCAAGCTAAAAACTTCTATTCCCCCACTTCTTGGATATAGGGGGCGCTCTTTTAATTTATGGATAAAAAACGTTCCCGCTTTAAACAAGACATTTTGTCACAAAAAGATGCTCGACTATGCATATAATTGACAGCTTTGGAAAGAAAACACTGACCTTTCCAAAACTGCAAAGATATTGTCTGCGAGTGCCACAGAACTAATGCTACAGGCGAAACCAAGATGAAATTTCATACAGGAAGTGTCCCAGATTTTGAATGTGCTGTCTTCCAATGTCTCCTTATATGGCTGTGTATGGGTCACGAATGAGCTTAGACTTTGTCGTTTCCCCAAGGCGTCGACAGCATTGTGACGTATTTGTAGGCAAATCATTGGAAGATTGACCTTAAGAGACTACATCTACCAGGTGGCCGCTTGGTGTCCTCCGTTGCAATTATTGCGTAATCTCCAGCTGCGTGTATTTTTCGTTTGCTTCGAGGAGAAACACAGCTGCCACGAATGATTTATCATCGAATAGATATGTGAAAAACACCTTGAGGATTGATTCTAAACAACGTTTGCCATGTTTGTCGATATTATGGAGTTAATTTGGTAAAAATTTTGGCGGTGTAGAGACTGCATTTTCTGATTTTCTTCTTAGCCAAACGTGATGAACAAAACGGAGCGATTTCTCCTACACAAGTAATTTTTTTGGAAAAACTGAACATTTGCTATCTAATGAGTCTCCTCATTGAAAACATCCGAAGTTCTTCAAAGGTAAATTATTTTATTTGAATGCTTTTCTTGTTTTTGTGAAAATGTTGCCTGCTGAATGCTAGGCTTAATGCTATGCTAGCTATCAATACTCTTACATAAATGCTTGTGTAGCTATGGTTGAAAAGCATATTTTGAAAATCTGAGATGACAGTGTTGTTAACAAAAGGCTAAGCTTGTGAGCCAATATATTTATTTAATTTCATTTGCGATTTTCATGAATAGTTAACGTTGCGTTATGGTAATGAGCTTGAGGCTATGATTACGCTCCCGGATACGGGATTGCTCGACGCTTGAAAAATAGATTCGGCTCCTGCTCTGGCTACAAGATGAACTGGCAGCAAAGCAAATTGATGCCAATATCACGGCCTGTGGATATGCAATTTCTGCAATCTACCCCATTTAGAACAGTGATGGACAAGTTCACAAGCCTTGGCATTGTTGTGACAAGAGAACTTGATCAGCTATTGAAAGTGAATAGGAACAAACATTTATCAGCTTAAACAAAATATAGATTTTTGGAAAACTCTGCCTCTCCTTGGTTGGTCGTATAAACACTATTAAAATGGTTGTCCTACCCAGGTTTCTTTACCTCTTCCAATGTCTACCCAATTTCATACCACAAAGCTATTTTAAGAAACTGGATTCAATAGTAATTCCATTTTTATGGGATAACAAGGCAGCCAGAATTTGAAATGAGCATTTGTGCAAGTACAAGAATAGAGGGGGGCTTTGGCCTTCCTCACTATAAACTCTATTATTGGGCTGCTAATCTGAACAGTGTGTCTTTCTGGAGGAAAAGTTTACCTGGGATACGACATAATTATATGCCTTCATGGCTTTTGATTGAGCAGGCCTCCTGTCAACGTTCCTCACTCCCTGCACTTGGTAATAGTCCAGCATATGTGGAAAAAAGCCACGTATGACTCTAATCCCGTCATTTGTCATATGCTTAGGATCTGGAAACAGATGAGGTATTTTCTTAACATACCCACTGTTTACATAGACTGCCCAATTTGCCTGAATCATTCTTTCCCCCCTGCATTGGATGAAATGGTGTTTTCACAGTGGAGGGAGAATGGGCTCACAGCAATTGGTAACTTATACATTGATGGTCAGTTAGCTTCATTTCAAATATTACAGGATAAGTTTAACATGCCAACAACAAATCTTTTCAGATACCTCCAAATCAGGAATTTCTTAAGGACACATTTCCCACAGTATGGCATTAAGCCAAATAATCCTACATAATTAGATAGCCTGATCCTTGTCAAACCCCATTCAAAAGGGTCGGTCTCTAGACTGTATGATGTGCTAGGCCCACATAGAGGTATCCACAGACACTATTAAAAGGGTTTGGGAACAAGAACTTGGTTCATATAAAGCTCAGATGAGGACTGGGTAGAGGCTTTCAGAAATATAAACCATAGTTCAGGGAATGCCAGACACAACCTTGTACAGTTTAAGGTGATACACAGGTTACATTACTCAAATGTGAAACTGCATAAAATATTTCCGGACACCTTACCACTGTGTGAGAGGTGCAATCAGGGTGAGGGGACGTTGACCCACTTATTCTGGACATGTCCTAAGTTACATGTTCTATTACTTATCTAAAGCCTTCAATAGGGTTATAGCCCCAGATCCATTGATCGCTCTGTTTGGTAGGTACATAGAGCCAGGGCCATAGGGAGAGATCAAACCGAGAGAGTCTGTCCTTATGACTGCTGGCCCTGTCCAGTCTCACAATCTCGTCACCCTGCTCTAGCCCATTTCTTCCTCTCTTTTTTCTCCCCCTTTCATTTATCCACCCTCAATCTCCACTCCTCTCCTACCTCTCCTATTATCGATCCTCCCTTTCTCTCTGCCCCTTTCTCTCTCTCCCTCCCTTCGTCTGATGAAAGCTCTCTCTCCATCAGTCTCTCCCTGCCTCTGTAATTATGCGCCCCACTCAGCCTGGTAGAAAAGCCACAGCACTGAAACCAGGCTTATTACTGACACACACACACATTTTGTGGCTATAACAGAGCTCTTATCAGTTCTCTCTCAGATAGGAAGGCTCAATTGAAGTAGTGAATAACTACTATGTCCTAACGTTCAACATGTTGCGCTTTCAGATGGGATCTGATGTTAAATGCACAACTATACACTCCAGCTAGGTAAGCGGACCTCTTCCCTCATCCTTCGCTTCCTCTTCTTCTCTCCTCATCATTGCTCTCCTTGGGGCTGCAGGTAGCCTAGTGGTTAGAGCGTTGGGCCCCTGACCAAGGCAGTTAACCCACTGTTCCTAGGCTGTCATTGTAAATCAGAATTTGTTCTTAACTGACTTGCCTAGTTAATAAATAAAGGTGAAATATATATTTTTTAATTCTCTCCTCTCTCCAGAGTGTACAGTGCGCTACACCAGGGGTTCTCAAAGTAGGTCAGAGGAAGGTACTGCAGGGTATCCGCAGCCAGATCAAAATATTATATATATGCAAAGCTGTCATCAAGTTCAAGGGTGGCTAAATATATTTGGATTTGTTTAACACTTTTTTGGTTACTACATGATTCCATGTGTTATTTCATAGTTGTGATGTCTACACTGTTATTCTACAATGTAGAAAATAGTAAAAAATAGAAAAGAAAAAACTTGAATGAGTAGGTGTCCAAACTTTTGATTGGTACTGTAATATTACATTTCACATGTTTATGAGTATTACTAACATATTAACCACATGTTGGCCAAGGAATCTGTGTAATAAGTTTAGAGGGTGTAATTTGTTCAACCTTTCTTTCAAATTAGTCTGAGATCCCCAAGGATTGGAAAGCTGCTGCAGTCATCCCCCTCTTCAAAGGGTGAGACACCCTGGACCCAAATTGTTACAGACCTACATCCATCCTGCCCTGCCTATCTAAGGTCTTCGAAAGCCAAGTCAACAAACAGGTCACTGACCATCTCGAATCCCACCGTGCCTTCTCCGCTGTGCAATCTGGTTTCCGAGCCGGTCACGGGTGCACCTCAGCCACGCTCAAGGTACTAAACGATATCATAACCACCATCGATAAAAGACAGTACTGTGTAGCAGTCTTCATCGACCTCGCCAAGGCTTTAGACTCTGTCAATCACCATATTCTTATCGGAAGACTCAGTAGCCTCGGTTTTTCTAATGACTGCCTTGCCTGGTTCACCAACTACTTTGCAGACAAAGTTCAGTGTGTCAAATCGGAGGGCATGCTGTCCGGTCCTCTGGGAGTTTTATGGGGGTGCCACAGGGTTCAATTCTCGGGCTGACTATTTTCTCTGTATATATCAATGATGTTGCTCTTGCTGCGGGCGATTCCCTGATCCACCTCTACGCAGATGACACCATTCTGTATACTTCCGGCCCGTGCTTGGACACTGTGCTATCTAACCTCCAACTGCTCTTAAACGCTAGTAAAACCAAATGCATGCTTTTCAACCGTTCGCTGCCTGCACCCGCACGCCCGACTAGCATCACCACCCTGGATGGTTCCGACCTAGAATATGTGGACATCTATAAGTACCTAGGTGTCTGGCTAGACTGTAAACTCTCCTTCCAGACTCATATCAAACATCTCCAATCTAAAATCAAATCTAGAGTCGGTTGCACAAAGTTTCTATTCCGCAACAAAGCCGCCTTCACTCACGCCGCCAAACTTACCCTATTAAAACTGACTATCCTACCGATCCTCGACTTCAGCGATGTCATATACAAAATAGCTTCCAATACTGCACTCAGCAAACTGGATGCAGTTTATCACAGTGCCATCCGTTTTGTTACTAAAGCACCTTATACCACCCACCACTGCGACCTGTATGCTCTAGTCGGCTGGCCCTCGCTACATATTCGTCACCAGACCCACTGGCTCCAGGTCATCTACAAGTCCATGCTAGGTAAAGCTCCGCCTTATCTCAGTTCACTGGTCACGATGGCAACACCCACCCGTAGCACGCGCTCCAGCAGGTGTATCTCATTGATCATCCCTAAAGCCAACACCTCATTTGGCCGCCTTTCGTTCCAGTTCTCTGCTGCCTGTGACTGGAATGAATTGCAAAAATGGCTGAAGTTGGAGACTTATCTCCCTCACCAACTTCAAACATCTGCAATCTGAGCAGCTAACCGATCGCTGCAGTTGTACATAGTCTATCGGTAAATAGCCCACCCAATTTTACCTACCTCATCCCCATTCTGTTTATATTTATTTACTTTTCTGCTCTTTTGCACACCAATTTCTCTACCTGTACATGACCATCTGATCATTTATCACTCCAGTGTTAATCTGCAAAATTGTAATTACTCGCCTACCTCCTCATGCCTTTTGCACACAATGTATATAGACTTTTTTTTCCTACTGTGTTATTGACTTGTTAATTGTTTACTCCATGTGTAACTGTTGTCTGTTCACACTGCTATGCTTTATCTTGGCCAGGTCACAGTTGCAAATGAGAACTTGTTCTCAACTAGCCTACCTGGTTAAATAAAGGTGAAAAAATACAAATAATAATATTACAATGTGATATTATTCATCTAGAATGTATGTTCTTAAACCTGGGCACCATGGGTCTGCGAAGCTCACATGGATATTGGTATCCACAGTAAACTTTTCTCCAACAGTCATCCATATTACAACTCAATACTTCTTATGCACTGTAATGTAAGCTTTAAAACTGTAAAGTTCTCTCTGCCTCGTGGCAAAACATGTAGAATTGCAGGATATTAGCTTTAAAGCTGCAAGAAACCCGACAAGAAGTTGCCCCAATCCCTCCTGCTTGATTAGGCAACTTTTGCACATTTGTTGATGTCTTGAGTGAGGGAAGTGCTGTAAATTAAGAGGACTCAATGTATTTTGAAAGATGAGTTGCTCCGGGTTATAATAAATACAGCTTTGATGTCATACAAGCCAAACTCCTGTGAGTCCAAACGTGTCACATTTCCATATTGTAAAACACGTGTCAACGTTTAGGATCACCATGTTTGATGTGGAGTTACAAGATGACATGGCGTCATAACCCGGGTTGCTCTGTACAGAATGAGCCAACGGTTGTCTATTGTGGAGCGCGCACCTGAATGCACGCATGACTCTTTTCTATGCACACCAACATTATGATCGGTTTCGAACTGCCCTATGAAAGCCTAACACTAAGATTGTATTTTATAAGTTCGCTCGTCATGTCAACCATCTTTGCCTCTCTGTCAACATACAAGGATTAGCAGATTCATTTGCTAATGTAAAAAGGCTTTTCAGTAAAATAATAGAACATTGTTGGCTAAATATTTTGCTGATACGGTATCAAAAAGCTAAACAAAGTTGATGCTAAAACCAACTGTGACCCAAAGCTAACAGACACCCTCTTAAATGTATTAATTTAAAGACAACGGGCACATTGATGGGCAGATTGATGTGAACAGCATGAATTCATCAGTATGGTAATGAGAGCACCAGACAGACAGGACAGAGAGACAGACAGGATAGAGAGAGGTGAGAGATAGAGTGACCTCTAACTGTATTTGAAACAACACTCTAGTCAACTGCCACTCAAACTCCTCCGACCCACACAAATCATCACTGATCTTTAACACGGACAACACAGACAGTGGTAGTGTTCCGGCCCCATTTAGAAAGTAGACAACTTAACCAGAGGCTGTTGGGCCATCTGACAATTCTGGCAAATGCCAGACGGGCTGGACAATTGTTTTGTTGTGTGGGCTTGTCGCAATTTGCAAAATGTTATTTTTTTTACATAAATATAAAACATTGAATAAGGTGGCCAGAGGCACATGGGCCTGTTAAGTAAAAAAAATTACATGTTTTTGCACAATTTCTTTGTTATACTAATCTTTAATGAGCCTTTGGCTGATCAGAGGACAACGGCAGGCCCTCCCAACCAAGATGGGCCGGCCCGGTATTCTGAGCTCACACAAAAACGTGGCATTAGCAGACACCTGCTCCAACGCTGTCATCAGTTAGACAGCCAAGGTCATGGATCGTAAAAAACGGAAAGGGTGCCTATAAAGGTAGAGCACATTCTACATTGTCACCTCACTCAAAACGTCCTATTTTTTGGGCGGCTAAAACCATGATTTAGTCTAACAGTAAAGTGCATTATCCTCATGATTCCTGTAATGAAAGTGTCTGCCCTGCCCTGACCTGTGCCCTTGCTGGGGCCTGCTGCTGTGATGAACGAGCCACTCTCTCTCCAGCCACTCTCTTCCCCCCCGCCCCCCCCCTCCCATCCAATCGAGAGAAGAATTGTCTGATCGTATAACATTTCAAAATGCAATTGAGGGAAAAACAAAGCTTTGGAAACGTCGCCCCTTCATTCCTGTCGAAGTATACGTTTTTTCTCAACACTCAATATTCAGCTCGAGAGCAACTATTTTACAACCAACATATTTCATATAGCTTTGAGATATGGAGGTCTATAGGTCTCATGGGTAGTAGCTTACAACTCCAACTTTTTTTTTTAGGTCTTTACATTTACTGTTGAATGCATGGACACCAGAAGTGAGTATTATAGTCAGAGTTAGCGATCTAGTTAATGTGCTTTGAGTTTTCACTTCCTCAGCTGTTGAACCCCAAATTACTTAGCCTATGATACTAGTTAGTGCACATAAAGATGTACGCAATTCATGTATTTTCAAAATAAAAAAGCTGGAGTCCTATTTTGACAGTAAAATATAGCAACTATATCGTCTAATTGACAACCCAAAACTCATGACAATCACTGGATTAGGTTGCACATCAACATATCTTGAATTGTGTATTCCTGCTTGGACGTGTTAGATAAAACAACATAATTCTTGAATACCTCAGTAGTGTGTTTATTATACTTATGAATTACTTGATAAGATTACTATTTGGGGTCGCCATATGTAAAAGTAAGTGGCACCAGTGACAACAGGGGAACATGTTAGTCTGTAGCCCTGTAATAGTAATTAACACAAGGTGTTGATTCAAGGGAAATATCTGAGTTGAGTTTGCGGCACAAGCAGTAATGTGGGCTTGTTTTGAAACTGTAAAAAGTAATGCAGTTTTCAGACAGTAGGCCCTGTAATGTGCATACTGAAAAACCACCATCAAATGGTCTCTTCCTCCCCTCTCCCTATCTCTCCCTCCTTTCTCTCCCACTCCCACTCCATAACTCCATCTCTCCCTCCCTTTCACAGGGCCTATTATCGTGTGGCTCCAATGCAATGTCCTTATCGCCTCTTTCTTATGCTAATGAGCCGGCGGCTCCCTTTCTGCCCGTGTCAGAGCTGTATGTTGCCAACCTGACTTTATAATTACACTTAATTACACCAGAGCAGACTACTGACAAACATCCCCTTGTAGTCTGACTGGAAGAGGGGCTGGAGGGTGTGTGTGAGAAAGCAAGCGAGCGAGTCAAAACAGAACACAATGTGGTGTCATAAATGTGCTCTCCTTGGAGGTTGCGATTGTACATGCTGGGTATCTGCCGGCCTAAGAGCTTCTAGTTTGTTGTGTTCTGATAAACAGTATTATAGCAAATAGCTTTGCTATCATAATTATTATGCATGTACTATTCTGGCAGTACATACTAGTGTGTTACCCGTCCCTGTGTTGCATAACAAAGTCCCCATCACTCCACAGATGGCACTCTACCACCCATAGACACACTCCTACTTGGTCCCGGTCCCACACATATGCATGCATGAACGCACACAGAAACACATACACAAAAAAATGCGTATGCGTTTACCTCTGTGTGACGAGTGTGTATGCCAGCATGTGCGTGTGTACAGAGCTTCGGACTGTGTGTGTCTACACCGCCTCGTGTGTGTGTGTGTGTGTGTGTGTGTGTGTGTGTGTGTGTGTGTGTGTGTGTGTGTGTGTGTGTGTGTGTGTGTGTGTGTGTGTGTGTGTGTGTGTGAGCGCGAGTGAGAATGGGTACCTCAGAGTGTGTGACGGGGGTGTTGCCGATGCCAGCATTGACAGAGGTCCAGGAGCGTGCAGTGAGGACACAGGCGAAGAGGGGATAGAGGTCCCCCGCACCCAGGCGTCGGCTGTACCTCTCGATCCCATTCAGGTCCCCCTTAATCAGGGACTGCCACAGACGACAATAGCTTAGCCGGAAGTCTGGCAGCAGGATCTGGAGGGAAAAGAAAGTACAGGGGCTTAAAAATGCACCAGTAGTCCAGTTCTCACTGAGTCTATCTAAAACAGTGAGACTTAAAATTCAACTCTAAAAACAGTACCTGTGAAATGAAAAGTATTCATGACTGAGTGTGTGCGCGAGCGAGCAAGAGAGTGAAAGATAAGACACAATCATTCTGATGCATTAAGGCGACTATTACTCTATTCGTGAGAGAGAATATATATATATATATATATATATATATATATATATGATAATGTGTGAGTATGTGTGTGTACGTGCATGTGTGTACAAATGCACGACAAGAGCGTCCTGATGCATTAACCAAGCTCTCCTCCTCGCTGTATTTACAGCGTAAAAAGCTCAGCCAATCCCCATCAAAGGAACACTTGCTCATTAGCATACCAATGAAGCACAGCAGCACTTTGAGACTACCACATGATTAACACACACACACACACACACACACACACACACACACACACACACACACACACACACACACACACACACACACACACACACCATTAACATGAAGGCAGCGTGTAACATGGAAAAATTGCCCCCAATAGAAATAACACACAAGCGGAGAATTAACATTCTGTCCAAAGCCAGGCTCAGATCTCAACTCATTACTGCTAAATTGGTTCCATTATGGTCAAAGGAAGGAAGAGAGGAGGAGAGTGGGTTCTCTTTCTATTTCACTCTCACGCTCTCTTTCTTGTTCATCCTTTCATAAGCCAGCATCAGAGGAGCATATTCATCACCAAATGATCTTCATGATTGCACTTACAACCACTACATCTACCATCCTGGGCTGACAGAGGCCCAGGGATTTGTATGCATGGCGCACCTGTGTGTGTGTGTGTGTGTGTGTGTGTGTGTGTGTGTGTGTGTGTGTGTGTGTGTGTGTGTGTGTGTGTGTGTGTGTGTGTGTGTGTGTGTGTGTGTGTGTGTGTGTGTGTGTGTGTGTGTGTCTGTCAAACATGCTGCTGTATTTGTCTGATGGTGAAGCACATCTTTCCAGTTTATTGAAAAGCTTTCAGTCTGCTCTAGCGTGAATGTATGTCAGTGCCGGTTGGTGCCGTTTAAGATGAGGGAGGATGTTTTTTTTTTTTTGTGAGCACGGCCTTATTTCTATTACAACATATAGGATGACTGTCATTCATATTCCATTCATCCAGCTCTCAATGTCGAAAGGTTTAGGCTACTTGCTACATGATACTCAAATTTTCCCCATAACCATCATGAAGTTGCTACAACCTAGCGTACGAATAAAAATGTACAACATAGATGCACAAATGTGCGTAATCAAGGTGTGAGACAGTGACACATTCAATGCCGCCTTGCACACTCTTGCCAGCACCTAGCTGATCTAGTGTGTAATCTTTAGTACAACAGTTGCAAA
The DNA here is from genome assembly GCF_021184085.1 of Oncorhynchus gorbuscha. Lineage (NCBI taxonomy): Eukaryota > Metazoa > Chordata > Actinopteri > Salmoniformes > Salmonidae > Oncorhynchus > Oncorhynchus gorbuscha. The sequence continues at coordinate 40,345,813 of NC_060189.1, read as the reverse complement.
CGAGAGTTTCTATTGGACAAATTCAGGTACATTCATCCCCGTTTGCTTCCGTTTCAGAAACGTTTTTCAACAGAATCAGCGGAATGAATACATCCCTATCCCAAAAACACAATTAACTCATGGCAGCCACATAAAAATGATCACTATGTTCATTACATAATTCCTTCTCGCATCTAGGCGCTCTCATCCTCTCACCTTTTCCCTTCGTACTACATTGCACAAGATAACAGCTGTCTGACCAGGTAAAAAAAAAACTTCATTGCATAAACGCTAACTGCTACACACAGCCTACATCATTGTTACCATATTAGCTAACGTTATTGTCAGCATAGCTACTGGGGCCCTGGTGGCAATAAATTAATCAAACCAAAAGCTTACCTAGACTTGGAAGACTTCCAATGTGTAATCATTGGAAAATAAAACCGAGGACCTATGATCAAGATTATCCTACCAATGGGACATTACAACAGACTGGAATATGCTCTGGGATTTTATTTATTTCACCTTTATTTAACCAGGTAGGCCAGTTGAGAACAAGTTCTCATTTACAACTGTGACCTTGCCAAAATAAAGCAAAGCAGTGCGACAAAACACAGTATTACCCATGGCATAAACAAATGTACAGTCAATAACACAATAGAACAATCTGTATACAGTATGTGCAAATGAAGCAAGGAGGTAAGGCATTGAGGAGAATACCACCTCAGTCATCGGCTTCATCAATAAGTGTATTGACGACTTCGTCCCCAGTGACCGTACGTACATATCCCAACCAGAAGCCATGGATTACAGGCAAATTCCGAAATCGAGCTAAAGGCTAGAGCTGCCGCTTTCAAGGAGCGGGACACTAATCCGGAAGCTGAAAAGAAATCCCGCTATGCCCTCAGACGAACCATCAAACATGCAAAGCGTCAATACAGGATTAAGATTAAATCCTACTACACTGGCTCTGACGCTCATCGTTTGTGGCAGGGCTTGAAAACTATTACGGACTAGAAAGGGAAACCCAGATGCGAGCTGCCAACCGACGCACGCCTACCAGATGAGCTTAATGCCTTTTATGCTCGCTTCAAGGCAAGCAACACTGAAGCATGCATGAGAGCACCAGGTGTTCTGGACAACTGTGTGATGACGCTCTTGGTAACTGATGTGAGCAAGACCTTTAAAATAGGTCAACATTCACAAAGCAGACGGATAACCAGCACGTGTACTCAACAAAACCTTTAGACAGGTCAATATTTACAAAACCACGGGGCCAGATGGATTACCAGGACGTGTACTCAAAGCATGCGTGGATCAACTGGCAAGTGTCTTCACTGACATTTTCAACCTCTCCCTGACGGAGTTTGTAATACCAACATGTTGCAAGCAGACCACCATAGTCCCGGTGCCCAAGGAAGCGAAGGTAACCTGCACTGTTGGTTAAGGGCTTGTAAGTATGCATTTCACGGTAAGGTCTACATGTTGTATTTGGCACGTGACATAGTTTGATTTGTTAGCCATAGCCAGCTAGCTAACATAATATCCCTCCCTGTTTAAGTAGGCTAAACTAGCTAGCTCCATTTGCTTTCCTCCATTTTTGAAGAGTTTCATTTGTTCAAAACTGTAACTACTCACCACATTTTATGCACTGCAATGCTAGATAGATGTAGCTTATGCTCTCAGTGCTGGATTAATTCTCTGATCCTTTGATTGGGTGGACAACATAACATGTCAGTTCATCCTGCAAGAGCTCTGACTGGTTGGAGGGCATCCGCCAGAAGTTGTCATAATTACTGTGCAAGTCTATGGAAGGGGGTGAGAACAATGAGCCTCCTAGGTTTTACATTGACTTCAATGTACCCAGAGGAGAATGGAAAATATCTGTCCTCTGGCTTCACCATGGTGATATCCCAGAGAGTATTGTTGAGACTACTGTACACCTTCATTGTAAAACAGTGTGTTTTGATGAATGATTTGGTGACGTGAATATAAATTAGTATAGTTTTATCTGAGGATAACTTTTGTTTCACTACTTTACTTTTATGAAATTCACTGAGGATGGTCCTCCCCTTCCTCCTCTGAGGAGCCTCCACTGGTCAGTGTGTGTGAGCACGATCATGACTGTGCTACTCTCTACTTGAGTGTGTGGGTAAAAATGAGGTGTAATGTGTGATTAATGCTGTTTTTCCAGGTTCCTCCATCGGCCTGGCTAGAACCTCAAATGCCTCATCTGATAGAGGGCCTGATCCTGTTACAAAATATACACCCGAACACCCCCCCCCCCATCTTACCTGATACAGGCCGTGGTCCAGTAAGACAATCTCAGTCTTCTTGGTGCTGGGACACCTCCTCACCAACACATTGCCTGGGTGGGGGTCACAGTGTACGAAGCCATGCACAAATATCATCTCACTGTACATCTTCCCCAAGTTCTGAGAAATCTGGAGAGAGGGAGGGAGAGATAAGTGTGGTGCAAGAGATGGCGTGCTTGTGTGTGTGCTTCCATTCTACAATACAGTATAGCTACCCTAAAATCATCAGCATGATCTAAAACACACTCACACATCTGTATATGTATGCTGGGCTGGTATAAATTGGGCATTTCACTTTATTTGTACTCAGCATCTTAACAGTTCTATAGTATACAAGGAGAGAACAGAATATACAAAGCCAGACAGGTTTATAAATCCTACACAATCATTCCATTCGTTTTCGGTTCAGTTGTGATATGGATCTACACACAGCAATGCAATCTTGAAAAAGCAGGGAGGACACAGCAGACTGCAGCAATGTCACTTTTACAATGAAGCTGCACAGTTTGTCCTACAACCAAATACATAGCCAAATATGCACCCACACACAGGTGTCTGTTTGAGGCAATCAGTCCAGGGGGCCGCGTGTGTGTGCGTGTTTGATGCGGAGATGAATCACAGCATGTTGAGTCACTGTGTCGTGATGTGTGTGTGACAGTCTCACAGAGGAGAAGCAGGGCACAGTGTGTGTCAATCGAAAATCACCAGACAAAACATTCAACAAGAAAAGACAATCACTTCCATCTCTGACTCAGTGTGTCAAAAGCTTTATTATTGGAGAGAAGGCGGATGAGAATGTGTTTGTGTGTGTATGTTAAACATAAAAAAGTACACAATTTCACCCACTTTACCCAGCCATAGGAACCCCATGAAGTGGTCCTTGTCTTTGGGCTGGGCTAAGTCGACTAATGTCAGAACCCCCACAAGGCCTCAAGCAGCCTGGGCATTTCCTGACCAGTTTTCGTTTGTTTGTATTGTGAATAATGACACATCTTCAGGATGCAGCTCATACGGAGTGCATTACCATCACCCTCACGCAGACATTGTGTTCTCTCTCCCCCTTTCCTAGCCACTGTGCTTCTACATCTGCATTGCTTGCTCTTCAACGTTTCAGGCTGGGTATCTGTATAGCACTTTGTAACAACTGCTGTTGTAAAATGGGCTTTAGAAACTAAATGGGCTTGATTGATTTGATGGGAACAAGGGCAGACATTGGCATTTGACACCTGCAACCCTCCAGTTGCCAGTTCACTTCGACAGATTTCTCCCATCAGACCTTCTAACTGCTAGGCTATCTGCTGCACCTACCAGAATTTTGACTTTGATACCAAGTTAAATATCACGATACTTTGTGTTGTTTTTCTATTACAAAAGTGTGATTTGAGAGTGAAAACCTGACAAAAAAAACACCATCTGAAATTAAGCCCACAACAATGCTTATACACTGAGTGTATGGAACATCTGCTCGTTCCATGACAGAGACTGATCAGGTGAATCCAGGTGAAAGCTATGATCCCTTATTGATGTCACTTGTTAAATCCACTTCAAGTCAGCGTAGATGAAGGAGGAGACAGGTTAGAGAAGGATTTTTAAGCCTTGAAACAATTGAGATATGGATTTTGTATGTGCGCCATTCAGAGGGTGAATGGACAAGACAAAATATTTAGTGCCTTTGAACTGGCCATGGTGGTAGGTGCCAGGCGCACAGGTTCGTGTCAAGAACTGCAAAGCTGCTGGGTTTTTCATACTCAATAGTTTCACCGTGTGTATCAAGAATTGTTCACCACCCAAAGGACATCCAGTCTACTTGACAACTGTGGGAAGCATTGGAGTCAACATTGGCCAGCGTCCATGTGGAACACGTTTTGACACCTTGTCGAGTCCATGCCCAATTCCTGGTACTCCCTCTACATATGGTGGCAGACGGCAGGTAGAGGTGAGGGGAGTGGTTATTGAGGGGAGATATCTTGCAGCCCGCTGGCTCCACCCCTGAGCCTTATATGGACTTCCTGCCCCACAAGGCAAGCCTGTGGATCATTAAGCCAGGGAACAGTGGAGGATAAGAGGAAGCGGCCTGCAAAAAGGGGCAGAGAATGGAGAGAAACTTGATTTATGAAGAGTGGTAGAAGAGAGAACAATATCTGTGAGATTATCCTTTGTAACCTGGATTGTCAGATTGGCTGTTTTAGGATTACCCCTGGAGAACGGAACGGACAATAATGTACAAAAATCCCTAATAAACTTCTCATTTGCATCATATTTGTGCTACTGGTGCATGTTTTGTTATTGAACTTGGTGACATGGAAACCCCACACCCTTAAGTCTGCTACAACACGTTATTGTTATTCACTGTGTATTTATTCCTTGTGTCACTTTCTTTAACTCTGCATGGTTGAAAAAGGAGTAGGCATTTCGCTGTCAGTCGACACCTGTTTACAAAGCATGTGACAAATAACATTTGATACCTCTTTCAAGGTCTGGCAAAAATCTAAACGAATGCCCACTGGTTTTTGGGAACGCCTTTCCATTAGTGGATTTCCAAAATGTGTGACACATTTGATAGAAGAACTGAACAAATTGTAATAACGGACCGTTTGTCATGTTATCGTATCAAAAAAGCACCAACGTTTTGGTACACATGCCCCTACTCATTAAAGAAAGAGGGGGAGGGAGAGAAGAGAGGCAGCAGCATCTACAAATATTTGTAATTGATTAAAGGGCATGTCCATGGAGCACAAAATGAGTTTACAGAGCAGTGCCAAGAGTCCCCTCTGTTCACCTTACTTGCCCTCTCTCCTTCTCTGTAAAACACTTATTTTCCCATCATGCCAGAGTGGGAGAGAGAGAATATGAGGTGTCTGAGCTGACAAGTGTCATGTCATTGGGCAGAATACGAAAGAGAGATAAGGGCATTCCTGTCAGCACAGTGTTATCCCTGCTCCTCTCAGCTTCAGGGAAATATGCAAAAATATTTGTTTGATCGAATCATTAAGCTTAGGCCTGCTCACCAAACAGATGTCCTGGCCATACAGTGCATTCGGGAAGTATTCAGACACCTTTACTTTTTCCTAATTTATTTACATTACAACCCAATTCTAAAATTGATTCAGGAGCATAAAAATAATATTAAAAAAAGATTTACAAACAATACCCCATAATGACAAAGCAAAAACAGTGTTAGAAACGTTTGCAAAAAACCCCCATCATATCACATTTTGAAAAGTATTCAGACCATTATTTAGAAATTTGTTGAAGAACCTTAGACAGCGATCTCTGCAGATGTCTAACAGACAAAATGAGAAGAAAAAAAATCCAGAAAATCACATTGTAGGATTTTTAATGAATTTATTTGCAAATGATGGTGGAAAATAAGTATTTAGTCAATGACCTCTCATTGCCAACAAAGGTTATATAACAAAGTATTGAGATAAACTTTTGTTATTAACCAAATACTTATTTTCCCCCATCATTTGCAAATAAATTCATTAAAAATCCTACAATGTGATTTTCTGGATTTTTTTTCCTCATTTTGTCTGTCATAGTTGAAGTATACCTATGATGAAAATTACAGGCCTCATCTTTTTAAGTGGGAGAACTTGCACAATTGGTGGCTGACTAAATACTTTTTTGCCCCACTGTATCTATTGCAATATATGAGGCAATTGAGCAATTTGGATTTGTTATCTGTAATGCTTATGATAAATTAGGCCTTGTTGCATATAGGTAAATGTGCACATTTTTTCAGTGTTCTAAAAATAGCATCCGGTTTACAGATTGTAGGCCTGCCTAAGACGAGTGCAAAGCAACTGGCAAAGTACTGCTCCATTTCAGCTATTATGGGCAAGGTAGCAGAGAAGGTGCTGCTTGTATCCAAGACCTTTGAATTGTTGAACCCATCTTAATGTTATGTAATTTGCGGATTCAAATAAAGTATTTCAAATGTGTGTGTCAAACACTTACACCATATTGACTAAGCAGCACGACACAACCCCAGGTATCTCTGTTCTTTCTCAGAGGGGGATGAAAGAAAAAAAAATTGATAAAAAGGGGGGATTCTTTCTCAGGGATCCCCCAGGACAGCTCTTTTTATCATCAGTCTAAAAATAGTAACATCACAGGAGAGAAAGACTGGGGGAAGGACGTCAGTGGCAGCCAGTGAGTCTCTCAATCGCTCTCACACAGATAGACTGTGGGTCATATCACAGCAGACCCAAGAAACAGACACACACACAGCTGTCGTCCTGCAGAGAGCTGAAAAACTACAGACACAGGACAGGTTCAGACACGCACTCAAACACACAGAGTTAAACAGTGGCCCCTGTGTGTACGTCTGTGCTGTACAAGACACCATGCTGCTAGGGTCCCTCTGATACACCATTCAACCTGTCTGGAGAGCCTTGCATATAATTAATCACACACACACACACAGTTAATAAGAACACAGACAGCAAACAAAAGAGCTGATAAGGAATAGGCATCTACTAATGGCCATTAATTAGAACTCCATTTTTCATTGGGGAGAGAGAGGGAAGTCTCACATGCACAAAGATAATCCAAATCTCATATCACAGTAGACCCAAGAAATAGACATACACGTAATGTTTTTCTATCTTCGTGGAGACTTAAATGTAACCCTATTCCTAAACCTAACCTCTACGCTTAAAATAGCCCATGTCATCATGGGGACGTAGGAAATTTTCCCATCGTGGACCATTTTCCTTGTTTTTACTATCCTTGTGGGGAATTTGGGGGATTTTAGGTCTCCACAAGGATAGAACCAACCCACCTTTTCTCGCCCCTGCCCCTCACAGTAACTCAAGTGGCTGATAATATGCTAAGAGGCTAACTAAGTCAGTAGGAGGGAACCCAGAGGGAGAATTAGCAGTGTAAAATCGCAATCATGTCCTTCTTTAAGGCTGACACACTGTAGCATGCTGGGGGAAATCCCATAGCAAATGTTAACACAGTCTATTAGATGCTAGTCATCAAGGCATTTAGCATGTTTCTGGCAATACTAATGGCAAATCAATAATTGGCATGCTTGACTCAATATTTGGGTGCTGGAGTCAATAAAAACTGGTAAAGGAAAACCTGCACCCAGAAAAACTATTTACACTTTACATGTTCTTTGGCAGCAAACTGCTGTGTTTCTGATGGTGCAACATGGATCAGAAGACTCTTTAAGCTAATGAAAGGCTAAATCAAATGGTCTTGTCCTGTTTCTAAAAACAAAATTGGAAAGCGTGTCACTTAAAGTCAACATGCATAATACATTACTACTTGTTGTAAGCATAATACTATTTTGGGGGGGGGGATTTCCTGCAATCAGCCCATACAAAAGCATTGAATAACAGATTCAATACATGGAACAACAGATAGTCCCCCCCAAAAACATCAAGGAAGTGAAGTTTGTTCTGAAGTGTCGGTGTCTTATATCTGAGATACTGAGAAAGACCCCTAGCTCTGTCACCATAGCTGCGGAAGCAGGACATCGGCGTATGCAGTGATTTGAGACACACAGAAAAATAATAATTAATTGACAGATTTTTAGATTTTTTTATTATGCTAATTAGATTTCCACGGGGCGCAGACATCGACTCTAGGGGGTTATGGTAGACTTAGCGATATGACGTAGATATAGAAAGTAAATAGCATAGTGGGTCTGTTTCCGCAACAATAAGCCAGCAGCGTGAAGCCAACCCTGAGTTAACCCATGCAGATGTGTAGATACTGTGTGACCATGCGAGAGCGCAGATACTGTGTGTGTGACCATGTGAGAGCGCAGGTACTGTGTGTGTGACCGTGTGAGAGACTCTGCTTGTTGTTCTATCCTTGTATGTAGAAATGTCACAGATATATATTTATTTTTAATTACAAAGCCTTTTCACTAAGATCTATTTTTGTGTTCATTTTTAAATGAATACTCTCGCATGTAATCAAATAATAACGTCCGTTGGAATATTCAAATAACCGTGCCCATCTCTAGTTGTAAGAGAGCTTTCAGCGTGTCCACTCGAAGGCTTGTGTGTACCAGGTGTTTGTGCGCAGGTTTGTGCGTCAGTATGTCTGCATGCATGAGTTCCCCTATACCAAAGCTGAAGAACATACGCACATCAAGGTACTTTTTTGGAGGTGCTGGTATTAGAGGTGAACTCATGAAAAATAAAAAAGGAAAACGCCACACACATTAATATCCCAGGTGGGGGTGGAAGGTCCTCTATATAGGGGCCGTAATCAGTGACATCCCCATCCTGTTTCAGGTTACAGGAAGTGATGACACTGAGCACTCCTCCTATATATAGGACCTTCCACCCACTCCTGGGATATGAATGCCTGATGAAGCAGCCAGGTCACCCGTGATACAAGTCAGTATTGGACGTCCATCCATGTATGAGGACGTCAGGAGATGACATGAAAACCGGCCTCTAGGGGCAACAATGAGTGCTGTTACCTTCAAGTAGGTTATGATTTTGCTAAAGCGTTACTGACGGGGATGGCGGATGGGTGTAAGCATCTGCCTCTGATTCCAAAGGTTACAAGTTCGAATAGGTCAGTTAGGATCACCACTTTATTTTAAGAATGTGAAATGTCAGAATAATAGTAGAGATTGATTTATTTCTGCTTTTGTTTCTTTCATCACATTTCCAGTGGGTCAGAAGTTTACATACACTGAATTAGTACTTGGTAGCATTGCCTTTCAATTGTTTCACTTGGGTCAAACATTTCAGGTAGCCTTCCACAAGCTTCCCACAATAAGTTTGGGGCATTTCTCCTGAGCTGGTGTAACTGAGTCAGGTTTGTAGGCCTCCTTGCTCACACATGCTTTTTCAGTTCTGCCCACAAATCTTCTATGGGATTGAGGTCAGGGCTGTGTGATGGCCACTCCAGTACCTTGATTTTATTGTCCTTAAGCCATTTTGCCACAACTTTGGAAGTATGCTTGGGGTCATTGTTCATTTGCGACCAAGCTTTAACTTCCAGACTGATGTATTAAAATGCTGCTTTAATATATACACATACTTTCCCTTCTTCATGATGCCATCTATTTGTGAATAGCACCAGTCCCTCCGGCAGCAAAGCACTCCCACAACATGATGCTGCCACCCCCGTGCTTCATGGTTGGGATGGTATTCTTCGGCTTGCAAGCCTCCTCCTTTTTCCTCCAAACATAACAATGGTCATTATGGCCCAACAGTTACATTATTGTTTCATCAGAACAGAGGACATTGCAAACCGTAGTCTGGATTTTTTATGGCAGTTTTGGAGCCGTGGCTTTCTTGCCGAGCAGCCTTTCAGGTTATGTTGATATAAGTCTTGTTTTACTGTGGATATACAGTGCCTTGCGAAAGTATTTGGCCCCCTTGAACTTTGCGACCTTTTGCCACATTTCAGGCTTCAAACAAAGATATAAAACTATTTCTTTGTGAAGAATCAACAAGTGGGACACAATCATGAAGTGGAACGACATTTATTGGATATTTCAAACTTTTTTAACAAATCAAAAACTGAAAAATTGGGCGTGCAAAATTATTCAGCCCCCTTAAGTTAATACTTTGTAGTGCCACCTTTTGCTGCGATTACAGCTGTAAGTCGCTTGGGGTATGTCTATCAGTTTTGCACATCGAGAGACGGACATTTTTTCCCATTCCTCCTTGCAAAACAGCTCGAGCTCAGTGAGGTTGGATGGAGAGCATTTGTAAACAGCAGTTTTCAGTTGGCTCCATCCATCTTCTCATCAATTTTAACCATCTTCCCTGTCCCTGCTGAAGAAAAGCAGGCCCAAACCATGCCGCTGCCACCACCATGTTTGACAGTGGGGATGTTGTGTTCAGGGTGATGAGCTGTGTTGCTTTTACGCCAAACATAACGTTTTGCATTGTTGCCAAAAGTTCAATTTTGGTTTCATCTGACCTGAGCACCTTCTTCCACATGTTTGGTGTGTCTCCCAGGTGGCTTGTGGCAAACTTTAAACGACACTTTTTATGGACATCTTTAAGAAATGGCTTTCTTCTTGCCACTCTTCCATAAAGGCCAGATTTGTGCAATATACGACTGATTGTTGTCCTATGGACAGAGTCTCCCACCATAGCTGTAGATCTCTGCAGTTCATCCAGAGTGATCATGGGCCTCTTGGCTGCATCTCTGATCAGTCTTCTCCTTGTATAAGCTGAAAGTTTAGAGGGACGGCCAGGTCTTGGTAGATTTGCAGTGGTCTGATACTCCCTCCATTTCAATATTATTGCTTGCACAGTGCTCCTTGGGATGTTCAAAGCTTGGGAAATCATTTTGTATCCAAATCCGGCTTTAAACTTCTTCATAACAGTATCTCGGACCTGCCTGGTGTGTTCCTTGTTCTTCATGATGCTCTCTGCGCTTTTAACGGACCTCTGAGACTATGACAGTGCAGGTGCATTTATACGGAGACTTGATTACACACAGGTGGATTGTATTTATCATCATTAGTCATTTAGGTCAACATTGGATCATTCAGAGATCCTCACTGAACTTCTGGAGAGAGTTTGCTGCACTGAAAGTAAAGGGGCTGAATAATTTTGCACGCCCAATTTTTCAGTTTTTGATTTGTTAAAAAAGTTTGAAATATCCAATAAATGTCGTTCCACTTCATGATTGTGTCCCACTTGTTGATTCTTCACAAATAAATACAGTTTCATATCTTTATGTTTGAAGCCTGAAATGTGGCAAAAGGTCGCAAAGTTCGAGGGGGGCGAATACTTTCGCAAGGCACTGTAGATACTTTTGTACCTGTTTCCGCCAGCATCTTCACAAGGTCTTTTGCTGTTGTTCTGGGATTGATATGCACTTTTCGCACCAACGTATGTTCATCTCTAGGAGAGAGAACACTTTCCTGAGCAGTATGATGGCTGTGTGGTGTTTATACTTGCGTACTATTTTTTGTACAGATGAGCGTGGTACCATCAGGCGTTTGGAAATTGCTCCCAAGGATGAACCAGACTTGTGGAGGTCTACAATTTTTTTCTGAGGTCTTGGCTGATTTCTTTTGATTTCCCCATGATGTCAAGCAAAGAGGCACTGAGTTTGAAGGTAGGCCTTGACTCAAATGATGTCAGTTAGCCTATCAGAAGCTTCTAAAGCGATGACATCATTTTCTGGAATTTTCCAAGCTGTCAACTTAGTGTGTAAACTTCTGACCCACTGGAATTGTGATACAGTGAATCATAAGTGAAATAATCTGTCTGTAAACAATTGTTGGAAAAATTACTTGTGTCATGCACAAAGTATATGTCCTTACCGACTTGCCAAAACTATAGTTTGTTAAGAAATTTGGGCAGTGGTTGAAAAACGAGTTAATGACTCCAACCTAAGTGTATGTAAACTTCCGACTTCAACTGTACATGCTCTCTCAGTCATCTCTCCCAGTGAGGGGAAACCAGCAGCTGATAAGTGAGGTGCCTGATTGAATAGCCAGCCAAAGGCTTCCAGGACGTTAAATATGAATAATGTTTGAATAGCTAAGACCCAGTATACATCCACAGGCAAACCACACGCAGAGCTCAGCTTTCACATATGAATCATATGTAATTCTAACTTTTGAATGGTGGTCAAGTTGACATGGGGCATTGTGATGTCATGACTGGTAGTCATGCGCGCATGGCATGCAGACACATTGACACACAAACCCCTGAGACTCATCGAGACTGCGAGTCGACAAGCTGAAAGAAATTAAGTGCCTCCATTGCAACTCATTGAATTACTATGGTTTAATTACTATGGTTGCATCCCAAATGGCAGCGTATCCCCTATATAGTGGACTACTTTTGACCACAGCCATTTGGGGCAGAGCCTATTGCTATGGGTACAGTGCTGTGACGTGGGTCATTTAGGTTTAATGGCGCTCTCTTAGAAGAATTCAGTAGCATACCTTTACGCCCTCTTCTCTAGGCTGGTTATCTAACGCTGTCAAAGCACCAATGACTTACCACTCCAGCAGGCATACAGTACAGCTACGCCAAAGTATCCACTTAACGTGGTGTGTCAAGGCACTGGCAATGGTTTGGGTTAGCTGAGTTTTGTAACATAGTGACCATGCTAACGCTAACACAGGCATAGTGTAGCACAGGTCTGTAGCACAGGGCTAACATACCCATAGTTTAAAATAAAATACATACTGCTTAAAGAGATAGTCAATTGAGAAGACATCCCACAGTCAGAAACACAGCCATGGCTTGACACGGTTTCCTCAAAGACAGTGTAGTGTGTCTGATGAAACAATATAGCAGATGCAAGTTGTTGTGCCTCCAGACACTCCTAATCTGTGTTGTCTGTAATCTCTACTCCTCTCATGGGATTACAAGTCTGGATTGTCATATTCTCTCTCCAAATCCCAGTTTATAAACACACAATCCCCAGTTTATTCCGTCTTAACATCTGCACTGTGCTTGTCATTTAGAAAGAGGAGACCATTGTTTCTATCAAATCATTACAAAGACTCTGCACGGCACTTGGTTGAAAATTGGAAAACTGCAGATGGCTACTGCCTCGCAAGCAACCCACATAAAGACAGTTTACTTTAAATCCGGATAGATAGAGAATTATCTGACGTCATAAAAAGTGTATATCTTTGTCTCCATGCACGCAAAGACACACTGTACGGGGCCACAGTAGCGGCGGGCCCGGCCATTAGCTGATAGTGAGCGTTATTAGACATAATAAATGAGTCTGTCCGGCCAGGTGAGAATGGATAGAATTATTAACTGGCCCTGGCATCTGTGTGTGTGTGTGTGTGTGTGTGTGTGTGTGTGTGTGTGTGTGTGTGTGTGTGTGTGTGTGTGTGTGTGTGTGTGTGTGTGTGTGTGTGTGTGTGTGTGTGTGTGTGTGTGTGTGTGTGTGTGTGGGCAGGCATGTGTGCGCGAGTCGCCGCCGTGTGTGTAATCAAAAGATTAATGATGGACCAAATAGACTTTTCTCTGGACTCGACCCCGACGTGCACGGCATGGATAAACAGATTTACCTTTTCATTTTTCCAACCACAGAGATGATTTGGGAGACAAAAGTTTGCCGAATATATCCAAGACATATATTACGCTGTTAAGAATGCTGATGATGCAGAGTTTTGCATAATCTGTGTGTACTATGTGTATTTGTGCACGCACTTCTGTTTATTGTATAATGATCTATGCAGAGGAAAGTGAACAGATGAGCAGTTCTCTCTCCTCCTCTTGTGTAGGTTAATACCACTAACAGTTGGGGAAACAGCATTTTACAGAGTTAAGTGTCCTCCTCTCAATCTCACTCACTCAGCCAGGCTCTCGGAGTTGCTAGCATAATGTAGCGTAGCCTGGCTAGCCACTGCCTGATGAACCCTCTCGACAGGGTGCTCTCTCTCATTGTCACAACTCTCTCATTTTCCATCCCCCTTTTTCCTTCTATCGCCATCTCCTTCTCGGTGTTTCGCAATTTAATTGTCTAAACTTTCTCTCTCACAACATTTCTCCCATCTAGTTCTCCTTTCTCATTATCTTGCTGTCCTCTTTTGCAACCTCTCATGGGTTCTCGCCCCAACCCTTTAAACAAGTCGTGTTACAAATAAACAACTATTTGCTCCCATTTGTGCTTATATTTAAAAGCAGCACTGAACATGAACTTCGCACAGAACCCCAATGATTCTAGATCCAAACACTACATCTGCACCCAGCCTCTTGCCCAGTCCCTACTCCAGACCCTCCTATTCTTCTTCATATCATTGGAGAGTGTGGCTGACAGCAATAGTGTTTATGTCATAGTAATAATGAGTGTGTCATCAGGCATAGAGTCACCATACACACTCATCACTCACTGTCTACACACTACGAGAGAGAGAGAATTAAATGATACAGACCTCGAGACATTAATCATACTGATCTTTCACACTGACGGTATCCCTGGGCCTCCTACACACACTATGGGGCACATTAGAACACAACATCACTGGCGTGTGTGTGTGATCAGTATGATTCATGCCTGGGAGTCTATCTTCTTTGTATGTGTGTGTTGATGATCAGTCGAATAATATTTGTGTAATCTATGCTCTCAATCATACTCTCTCCTTCCCTATCTGGCTTTTATTGATCAAACTATAAAGAGCTGGAGGAAGATACAGTCTGATAAGTGTGAGTCAATGAGCACCACTTCAGAGTTACGGGTATCTCTCCAGATGCATGCATATATGTGCACACACACACACACACACACACACACACACACACACACACACACACACACACACACACACACACACACACACACACACACACACACACACACACACACACACACACACACACACACACACACACACACACACACAGCTGTGTGACTAACAGTATTCATAAGTGCATCAATAACAACAGTAACGTGTCTGAGTGTCTACCAGATGGAGCACAGCATCACAGCAGGCAGGCAGAATCACTCCTCACCCCTCAGGAGAGCGGGGTTCTTCTATCCATGTGGAGACCTAAAATCCCCTATAGTCCCCACAAGGATAGTAAAACAAGGAAAATTCTCCCTCATTTAGGGTTAGGGTAAGTGTTAGTGGAAATAAGATTTTGAATAGAAATACATTTTTAGGGGCCAATGATGATAGAATAACAAAATGTGTGTGTCTGCATACGTGTGTGTGCGCTTTGCCTGGATTTAGAAGAGGCCTATGGCACGTCAAGGGATCTGCGGCCTACTCTTCCTGATGGGTTAAATGGAAACAGAAATCTGGACACTGACAGAAGGTCTATAACCTCACACACAGCCTCAATATTAACTCCTGAAGAATTAAGCATTTCTTGCATCTTGAGAAAACGAGAATGCACAGGAAGATACCGTCTTGTCAAGGTGCCACCTTCATCAGCATCCTAAAAGTTGATAGTATTTCAAACCACATAAAATTGTGACTCGTTTCAGGAAACTAGGCCCATGTCGCACATACCTACGTCACAGGAGAGCCGTTTGAACGTTAAATAATAATAATTTATTTTGCTAGCCATGTATACAAACGGGTAAGGTACCCGAGACCTGAAAATAGCTGTGCAATACACGTGTGCCAATCTTGTAGCGTCATACCCAAGAAGACTCGAGGCTGTAATCGGTGCCAAAGGTGGTTCATCCAAGTACTGAGTAAAGGGTCTGAATACTTATGTAAATGTGATATTTAAAAACGTGATTTGTCATTATGAGAAATTGTGTGTTGATTGATGAGATAAATAAAGAGTGTAATCCATTTTAGAATAAGGCTGTAACATAACAAAATGTGGAAAAAGTGAAGGTGTCACCATCTCTGCTCCCTCACTCTCTGTTCTTTCGCTCTACTGTAGTCTCTCCTCCTTGCAATTTCTTACCCTGTTTTCACTTGTCTCTCCCTCTCTCTTTTCTCCCCCTTTCCCCCTCCCCCTCCCCCTCGCTCCCATCCTCTCTGTTGCTGTAAAGCAAGGCATGAAATTAACTGTTATGAAGAGTAATGGCTGTATTTTGAGGCTGTAGGTGCAGCACTGAAATATACATCTGAAAGAATGTGTGCATATGGGTGTGTGAGTGCAAGTGTTTGTGTGTGTCCATGTGTACATGTTGAGGGCACATTGAGGCGTTATTGATTTGGATACATAAAAAGTAAGCAAAACGTTTCATTTTAATAGAGATGTATAAAACTAAATCAGCAGATCATCAGCCAAATAATCAGCATGTGTGAACTGGAATGGAGCTTTAACCCTGTCCACACACACCCGGAAACACACCCACCCACACACACTGAAACACACACTGAAACACACCCACACACTGAAACACATCCACACACACACACACACTGAAACACATCCACACACACACACTCACTGAAACACACCCACACACACTGAAACACACCCACACACACTGAAACACACCCACACACACTGAAACACCCCCACACACACTGAAACACCCCCCACTGAAACACACACACCCCTCGGAAACACACACACCCCTCGGAAAACACACACACCCCTCGGAAACACACACAACCCCCGCACACACTGAAACCCCCGGAAACACACCCCCCTGGAAACACACACCCCCGGAAACACACACACACACCCCCGGAAACACACACACACACACCCCGAAACACACACACACACACCCCCGGAAAACACACACACACACCCCGGAAAACACACACACACACACACCCCGGAAAAACACACACACACACACCCCCGAAACACACACACACCCCCGGAAACACACACACACACCCCGGAAACACACACACACACACCCCGGAAACACACACACACACACCCCGGAAACACACACACACACACACACACACACACACACACACACACCCCCGGAAACACACACACACACCCACACCCCCGGAAACACACACACACACCCCCGGAAACACACACACACACCCCCGGAAACACACACACACACCCACCCCGGAAACACACACACACACACCCCGGAAACACACACACACACACCCCCGGAAAACACACACACACACCCCCGAAACACACACACACACCCCCCGGAAACACACACACACACCCCCGGAAACACACACACACACCCCGGAAACACACACACACACCCCCGGAAACACACACACACACCCCCGGAAACACACACACACACCCCCGAAACACACACACACACCCCCGGAAACACACACACACACACACACACACACACACACACACACACCCCCGGAAACACACACACACACCCACACCCCCCGGAAACACACACACACACCCCGGAAACACACACACACACCCCCGGAAACACACACACACCCCCCCGGAAACACACACACACCCCCGGAAACACACACACACCCCCCCGGAAAACACACACACACACCCCCGGAAACACACACACACACCCCCCCGGAAACACACACACACACCCCCGGAAACACACACACACACCCCCGGAAACACACACACACACCCCCCGGAAACACACACACACACCCCCCCGGAAACACACACACACCCCCGGAAACACACACACCCCCGGAAACACACCCACAGCGGAACATGCTGTTGCAATGTAATATACTGGCAGGGCTCTATGCTGACTTTTTTTTTACAAGGAGCACGCGTGCGCCAAATAAATTTAGGTGCACAATATTTTAGGTAATAAAGCTTGAATCCTTAAATTTCCCCGGCACACTGGTGCTCTCAAGTTAAAATTCCAGGTCGCACACCAAAATATTTACGCGCATATGCGATTAAAATGGTTACACTCTCGAGCCCTGACTGGCAGCCGTGGCTTGGGTGAGCAGAGGGCAGCAGTCATGTACACGTCTCCTCTTTTTCCTGTCTCTTTCTTCCTCTGTCTATCATTCTTTCCCAGACATTTCAAAAAAACAAAGAGTGGGGAGAGGAAGAGAACGACCTAAAGAGAGACGGAAAGAAAGAGATGGAAGAAAGAGAGAGAGCAAGAGTGAGATGGAAATAAAGATAATTATTGTTTCCTATCAGGAAGACATCACACAGTAACAGAAAAACAATAAGAGCAGAGCGGCAATCTCCCAGCCAAATACCTCAGTGATAACGCACACTTTATTATCAATCAATAAACCATTAGTGTCTCTCTGCTGATTTTGTCAAAAGCCCACACAAGCAACATCCCTGACACACACACACGCACAGACAGGTGCGTATAAGCATGCATAACGATCAACACAAACAGACAGAGGAGTCAACACACGTTAACAGATGTCAAAAGTGCACGCACAAACCCTCCCAAGTGCATCCCTCCCCCAGACACGCACACACACACACACACACACACGTCTGACTGTACGGTATTTATCAAACCAGTCTCCTATGATTCCAGCCACGCCTCCCCAGTATTAGCCAGCTCTCCGCAGACTCCCATGGCTTTTGTGTTCCACTATTGTGCCTAGGTGTAATGATCGGTATCGCACCCCTGCCAATATGTGCTGCCCAGGCCTGAATGTAGCCGGCAGCAGAGTTAAACAGTACTCCGTCAGACACGGAGCTCCTGCCACGACAATAGGCGGCAAACGAGAATAAATGTAATCCATCTGCAGAGAACAGTCTTTTATATGAAAAAGAGATTTCTTTAATTCCCTCTTCATCTGGTGATGGGGGGGGGATAGATGGTGGGAGGGAGGAAGAAAAGGATGGCGGTATAAGACGTCAGCCTAGGAAGCTTCATTTGTTCTCTCTCCCTGCACTGTTTCTTTCTCTGAAGTAGTTTGACAACGGTATGCATTGACGATAGTAAATAGTCAAGTCTGGCCTTTTACTGTGGGCCTCACTCACGTTCCCAAAATGAGGACGAAAATGCAGGGAAATACACAGAAGTAAGGATTAGCTCACGATATGGCTCATATTCGATATGCACCAAACAGAAGAAAACAGACAAACAGGGAGGGACTACATGGATTTGCCCAATAACAAACGCTCATTTTCGCTGTTCGTCCCCCAAAAAAATGCTGCTCCGGTGTGACTTAATGAATGCGGCCATGGTGTCGTACCTCATTGACGTCGATGCTGTGTCTCCTCATATAGTCTCTGTCGTTGACCTGGCCTCCCTCGGCAAAGTCCATGGTCAGGATCCGCCTGGTAGACAGGTCCCAGTGGATCTTAGGTACCTGAGAGAGGGAGAGGGATGGAGGAAGGGAGGATGTTTCACAATTGCATGACAACATGATCGCAACTGTTAGAGGAGTTGCTATTGTTTTCCTCCACACCTCCCCAAAACACAAACACACAGTCATCATATCTCTCTGCGAACATTCACTATTACACTGATCGATAGTAGCTCCTCTTAATCAATCATGCTCTCTGGACAGTTACACCAAGCCACATTCAACCGAAGCTAAAAGAAGAATAGGGAAATAGACAGTAGACAAATAGACGACAAGGAAAAATATAGTAACAACGTGTGTGTGTGTGTGTGTGTGTGTGTACCTTGAGCCAGGGGAAGTGTGCGAGCATGACCGCCACCTTCTCAGCGTTGCGTCCCTCGTTGAGAAAGTCTAGCTCTACAGGCATGTTCTTCTTAGCCTCCTCCACCAGCCACATGAAGGCAAATTCTGGGAACAGCCAGTGGACCATGTTCAGCAGGACCTAGAGGGGGAACACGCATGTACGCACGATACATATATATGCACATAGACATGCACACACAAATACACACGAGAGACAGTATGAGAGAGACAGAGAGACAAAGAGACAGAGACAAATAGTCATATCTTGGAAAACCAAAGTTCCAACGCCAGAGAGAAAACAGAAAGAGAGAATTGCAAAAATCGCTGAAGTTGGAGACTTTTATCTCCCTCACCAACTTCAAATATCAGCTATCCGAGCAGCTAACCGATCGCTGCAGCTGTACATAGTCTATAGGAAAATAGCCCACCCATTTTCACCTACCTCATTCCCATACTGTTTTTATACTGTTTTTATTTATTTATTTTTCTGCTCTTTTGCACACCAATATCTCTACCTGTACATGACCATCTGATCATTTATCACTCCAGTGTTAATCTGCAAAATTGTGTTATTCGCCTACCTCCTCATGCCTTTTGCACACATTGTATATAGACTGCCCATTTTTTCTACTGTGTTATTGACTTGTTAATTGTTTATTCCATGTGTAACTCTGTGTTGTCTGTTCACACTGCTATGCTTTATCTTGGCCAGGTCGCAGTTGCAAATGAGAACTTGTTCTCAACTAGCCTACCTGGTTAAATAGAGGAGAAAAAAAATAAAAAATAGGGAGACCGAGAGAAAGACATTATGGAGAGACCATTGATCGAGGTAATATGTCAGAAGATACGTCGACGGTTATTGAACACAGAGAGACAGGCTTTACCTCCATGACCACGATGTCCGTGGAGCTCTGTGTCTGGACCTTGGGGTGTTGGACCTTCACAGCCACCGTCCTACCATCATGCAACACTGCCTTGTGGACCTGGGCCAGCGACGCCGCGCCCTGGGGTTTCACGTCGAAGGAGATGAACAGATCAGAGAGCTGAGGGAGGGAGAGAGAGAGCGAGAGATAGTTAGAGAGGAGCAGCGCCCCTGGGATGTGTGTTTTTGTGTGCATGCATCCATCTGTGTTTGTGTATGCGTGTCTGTGTGCACGTATGTATGTGTGTGTGTTGTGTATAGTTGAGCCCCTTATCAATCAGTGAGTCAGGGCTTTTCTGCATGACTGGCCTTTTCTAATGGAGCCGCAGGAACAACAGCCACCAGGCTGTGTTACAGGCTGTATCCCTCTCTCCCCACTTCTTATGAGCAAGAAATACAATGACATCTCTCTACAATTCTGTTCCATTACGTCCTCCATCCGCCTCTCTCACACAAGGCTGGCCTACTGGCTTCCTGATTATCCCGCTCTTTTTTCTCTCTCTCTCCATCTGTCAATTCAACTTAAGTCAAAGGGTTTTATTGGAATGGAAAACATATGTTTAAACAATAAATAGAAGTAAAACAAACAAACAATCCGAAATGAACAGTGAATCCTGCACTCTCTAAAATGGTGGCCCACTGAAAGTCAAGGAGGAGCCAAGGTGAGCCTCTGCCAAACTCTGGCCCCCCTAGGTATGTATGGAACAGGACCGTAGACAGACAGACAGAACAAACATGGGCACAGTTTCACCAAGCTGCACTGTCAATGACACCCAGCCCACATCACACCCGGCAATTCACTCACAGAGCCCTTCACATCAAAGACAGCACACTGGGCACTGCAGCAAAAAAAACACAGCCCAATGACCCCAAACTACAGACGCATACATACAATACACATATTCATACGAGCAGACACACACACCACACAAACACACACACGAACATACAAACAGCACCAATACCTTGTGACATCCAGTGAGAGTTGGATGATATATAACAAGTCTAGAGGTGTGTTGGTGTTGGGCTGGCTATCTGGGATTCTGCCCTGTGTGCCAGTCATCACAGGTGTGTGTATGTGTGTCAGTCAGGATGGCGACAGGAGTGGACACAGCCAGCCAAACATGCGGTGAGCGGGCATAAAACAGGCAGCGGAGCGGGCAGAGACAGACACGGGCGAGAGGCCAGGGTCTGTTTCTGCCCTGCGGTGCCAGGTGAGCTGTGCCACCTGTGCCAGGTGACAGGTGGCAATGCCAGGGGGAAAAAAGTGGGCACTCCTGGCACGCCTGAGTCCGACGAGTCACCTTCTCCCATACAGATGGGGGAAACCCATCGATATACACGACCGTTCAAATGTCTGGAGTCACTTAGAAATCTGCTCGTTTTTGAAAGAAAAGCAGTGTCCATTAACATAACCTAAAAGTGATCAGAAACAGAAACCTCACGTCCTCAACTGGTAGCTTCATTAAATACAGTGAGGGAAAAAAGTATTTGATCCCCTGCTGATTTTTCGTCACTGACAAAGAAATGAAGTCTATAATTTTAATAGGTTTGTTTGAACAGTGAGAGACAGAAAACCAGCAACAAATATCCTGAAAAACGCATGTAAAAAATGTTATACGTTGATTTGCATTTTAATGAGAGAAATAAGTATTTTACCCCCTCTCAATCAGAAAGATTTCTGGCTCCCACATGTCTTTCATACAGCTGAGACGAGCTGAGATTCAGAACACACTCTTAAAGGGAGTGCTCCTAATCTCATCTGGTTACCTGTATAAAAGACACCTGTCCACAGAAGCAATCAATCAATCAGATTCCAAACTCTCCACCATGGCCAAGACCAAAGAGCTCTCCAAGGATGTCAGGGACAAGATTGTAGACCTACACAAGGCTGGAATGGGCTACAAGACCCAGCTTGGTGAGAAAGCAGCTTGGTGAGAAAGTGACAACAGTTGGTGCGATTGTACGCAAATGGAAGAAACACAAAATAACTGTCAATCAAATCTAATTTTATTTGTCACACACATGGTTAGCAGATGTTAGTGCGAGTGTAGCGAAATGCTTGTGCTTCTAGTTCTGACAATGCAGTAATAACCAACAAGTAATCTAGCTAACAATTCCAAAACTACTACCTTATAGACACAAGTGTAAGGGGATAAAGAATATGTACATAAAGATATATGAATGAGTGATGGTACAGAGCGGCATAGGCAAGATACAGTAGATGGTATTGAGTGCAGTATATACATATGAGATGAGTATGTAAACAAAGGGGCATAGTTAAAGTGGCTAGTGATACATGTATTACATAAGGATGCAGTAGATGATATAGAGTACAGTATATACGTATACATATGAGATGAATAATGTAGGGAACATTATATTAGGTAGGATTGCTTAAAGTGGCTAGTGATATATTTCACATAATTTCCCATCAATTCCCATTATTAAAGTGGCTGGAGTTGAGTCAGTGTGTTGGCAGCAGCCACTCAATGTTAGTGGTGGCTGTTTAACAGTCTGATGGTCTTGAGATAGAAGCTGTTTTTCAGTCTCTCGGTCCCAGCTTTGATGCACCTGTACTGACCTCGCCTTCTGGATGATAGCGGGGTGGTTGCTGTCCTTGATGATCTTTATGGCCTTCCTGTGACATCGGGTGGTGTAGGTGTCCTGGAGGGCAGGTAGTTTGCCCCGGGTGATGCGTTGTGCAGACCTCACTACCCTCTGGAGAGCCTTATGGTTGTGGGCGGAGCAGTTGCCGTACCAGGCGGTGATACAGCCCGCCAGCATGCTCTCGATTTTGCATCTGTAGAAGTTTGTGAGTGCTTTTGGTGACAAGCCGAATTTCTTCAGCCTCCTGAGGTTGAAGAGGCGCTGCTGCGCCTTCTTCACGATGCTGTCTGTGTGAGTGGACCAATTCAGTTTGTCTGTGATGTGTACACCGAGGAACTTAAAACGTACTACCCTCTCCACTACTGTTCCATCGACGTGGATAGGGGGATGTTCCCTCTGCTGTTTCCCGAATTCCACAATCATCTCCTTAGTTTTGTTGACGTTGAGTGTGAGGTTATTTTCCTGACACCACACTCCGAGGGCCCTCACCTCCTCTCTGTAGGCCGTCTCGTCGTTGTTGGTAATCAAGCCTACCACTGTTGTGTCGTCCGCAAACTTGATGACTGAGTTGGAGGCGTGAATGGCCACGCAGTCGTGGGTAAACAGGGAGTACAGGAGGGCTCAGAACGCACCCTTGTGGGGCCCCAGTGTTGAGGATCAGCGGGGTGGAGATGTTGTTGCCTACCCTCACCACCTGGGGGCGGCCCGTCAGGAAGTCCAGTACCCAGTTGCACAGGACGGGGTCGAGACCCAGGGTCTCGAGCTTGATGACGAGCTTGGAGGGCACTATGGTGTTAAATGCCGAGCTGTAGTCGATGAACAGCATTCTCACATAGGTATTCCTCTTGTCCAGATGGGTTAGGGCAGTGTGCAGTTTGGTTGAGATTGCATCGTCTGTGGACCTATTTGGGCGGTAAGCGAATTGGAGTGAGTCTAGGGTGTCAGGTAGGGTGGAGGTGATATGGTCCTTGACTAGTCTCTCAAAGCACTTCATGATGACGGAAGTGAGTGCTACGGGGCGGTAGTCATTTAGCTCAGTTACCTTAGCTTTCTTGGTAACAGGAACAATTGTGGCCTTCTTGAAGCATGTGGGAACAACAGACTGGGATAGGGATTGATTGAATATGTCCGTAAACACACCAGCCAGCTGGTCTGCGCATGCTCTGAGGGCGCGGCTGGGGGATGCCGTCTGGGCCTGCAGCCTTGCGAGGGTTGACACGTTTAAATGTTTTCCACACGTCGGCTGCAGTGAAGGAGAGTCCGCATGTTTTAGTTGCGGGCAGTGTCAGTGGCACTGTATTATCCTCAAAGTGGTCAAAAAAGTTATTTAGTCTGCCTGGGAGCAAGACATCCTGGTCCGTGACGGTGCTGGTTCTCTTTTTGTAATCCGTGATTGACTGTAGACCCTGCCACATACCTCTTGTGTCTGAGCCCTAGAATTGAGATTCTACTTTGTCTATACTGACGCTTAGCTTGTTTGATTGCCTTGCGGAGGGAATAGTTACACTGTTTGTATTCGGTCATGTTTCCAGTCACCTTGCACTGATTAAAAGCAGTGGTTCGCGCTTTCAGTTTCACGCGAATGCTGGCATCAATCCACGGTTTCTGGTTAGGGAATGTTTTAATCGTTGCTATGGGAACGACATCTTCAACGCACGTTCTAATGAACTCGCACACCGAATCAGCGTATTTGTCAATGTTGTCGTCTGACGCAATACGGAACATATCCCAGTACTCGTGATGGAAGCAGTCTTGGAGTGTGGAATCAGATTGGTCGGACCAGCGTTGAACAGACCTCAGCACGGGAGCTTCTTGTTTTAGTTTCTGTCTGTAGGCAGGGATCAACAAAATGGAGTCGTGGTAAGCTTTTCCAAAAGGAGGGCGGGGCAGGGCCTTATATGCGTCGCGGAAGTTGGAATAGCAATGATCCAAGGTTTTTCCAGCCCTGGTTGCGCAATCGATATGCTGATAAAATTTAGGGAGTCTTGTTTTCAGATTAGCCTTGTTAAAATCCCCAGCTACAATGAATGCAGCCTCCGGATATATGGATTCCAGTTTGCAAAGAGTCAAATAAAGTTCGTTCAGAGCCATCGATGTGCCTTGGTAGATAATGCGGTCTACATTTGATTGTGAGGAATTCTAAATCAGGTGAACAGAAGGACTTGAGTTCCTGTATGTTGTTTTCGCCACACCACATCACGTTAACCATAAAGCATACGCCCCCGCCCCTCTTCTTACCAGAAAGATGTTTGTTGCTGTCGGCGCGATGCGTGGAGAAACCAGCTGGCTGCACAGTCTCCGATAGAGTCTCTCCAGTGAGCCATGTTTCTGTGAAGCAAAGAACGTTACAGTCTCTGATGTCACTCTGGAATGCTACCCTTGCTCGGATTTCATCAACCTTGTTGTCACGAGACTGGACATTGGCGAGGAGAATGCTAGGGAGTGGTGCACGATGTGCCCATCTCCAGAGTCTGACCAGAAAACCGCTTTGTTTTCCCCTTTTTCGAAGTCGTTTTTTGGGGTCACCGGCTGGGATCCATTCCGTTGTCCTGGGTGAAAGGCAGAACACAGGGTCCGCTTCACGAAAGTCATATTCTTGGTCGTACTGATGGTGAGTTGACGCTGCTCTTATGTTCAGTAGTTCTTCTCGACTGTATGTAATGAATCTTAAGATGACCTGGGGTACCAATGTCAGAAATAACACGTAAAAAAAACTGCACAGTTTCCTAGGAACGCGAAGCGAGGCGGCCATCTCTCTGTCTCCCTCAGCCTGGGGCTCCATGCAAGATGGAGTTGCAATGATCATGAGAACGGTGAGGAATCAGCCCAGAACTACACGGGAGGATCGCGTCAATGATCTCAAGGCAGCTGGGACCATAGTCACCAGGAAAACCATTGGTAACACACTTCGCCGTGAAGGACTGAAATCCTGCAGCGCCCGCAAGGTCCCCCTGCTCAAGAAAGCACATATACATGCCAGTCTGAAGTTTGCCAATGAACATCTGAATGATTCGTAGGACAACTGGATGAAAGTGTTGTGGTCAGATGAGACCAAAATGGAGCTATTTGGCATCAACTCAACGTGTTTGGAGGAGGAGGAATGCTGCCTATGACCCCAAGAACACCATCCCCAACGTCAAACATGGAGGTGGAAACATTATGCTTTGGGGGTCTTTTCTGCTAAGAGGACAGGACAACTTCACCGCATCAAAGGGATGAAGGACAGGGCCATGTACCATCAAATCTTGGGTGAGAACCTCCTTCCCTCAGCCAGGGCATCGGAAATGGGTCGTGGATGGGTATTCCAGCATGACAATGACCCAAAACACACAGCCAAGGCAACAAAGGAGTGGCTCAAGAAGAAGCACATTAAGGTCCTGGAGTGGCCTAGCCAGTCTCCAGACCTTAATCCCATAGAAAATCTGTGGAGGGAGCTGAAGTTTCGAGTTGCCAAACGCCAGCCTCGAAACCTTAATGACTTGGAGAAGATCTGCAAAGAGGAGTGGGACAAAATCCCTCCTGAGATGTGTGCAAACCTAGTGGCCAACTACAAGAAACGTCTGACCTTTGTGATTGCCAACAAGGGTTTTGCCACCAAGTACTAAGTCATGGTTTGCAGAGGGGTCAAATTCTTATTTCCTTCATTAAAATGCAAATCAATTTATAACATTTTTGAGATGCGTTTTTCTGGATTTTTTTGTTGTTATTCTGTCTCTCACTGTTCAAATAAACCTACCATTAAAATTATAGACTGATCATTTCTTCGTCAATGGGCAAACGTACAAAATCACCAGGGGATTAAATACTTTTTCCCCCTCACTGTAGTAGCCGCAAAACACCACTATCAACGTCAACAGTGAAGAGGTGACTCCGGGATGTTGGCCTTCTAGGCAGAGTTGCAAAGAAAAAGCCATATCTCAGACTGGCCAGTAAAAAGTAAAAAGATTAAGGTGGGCAAAATAACCCAGACACTTGACAGATTTGAAAAAATAACGTTTTGAGGTGTTTGGATCACAAAGAAGAGCATTCGTGAGACGCAGAAAAAATGAAAAGATGCTGGAGGAGTGCTTGACGCCACCTGTTAAACATGGTGGAGGCAATGTGATGGTCTGGGGGTGCTTTGGTGCTGGTAAAGTGGGAGATTTGTACAGATTTGTACAGGGTAAAAGGGACCTTGAAGTAGGAAGATTTATCACTCCATTTTGCAACGCCGTGCCATACCCTGTGGGCGGCGCTTAATTGGAGCCAATTTCCTCCTACAACAGGACAATGACCCAAAGCACAGCTCCAAACTATGCAATAACTATTTAGGGAAGAAGCAGTCAGCTGGTATTCTGTCTATAATGGAGTCGCCAGCATGGTAACCGGATCTCAACCCTATTGAGCTATTGTGGGAGAAGCTTGACCGTATGGTATGTAAGAAGTGCCCATCAAGCCAATCAAACTTGTGGGAGGTGCTTCAGGAAGCATGGGCATCAGATTCCCTCTTCAAATTGACAACAGAATGCTGAAGGTCTGCAAGGCTGTAACTGCTGCAAATGGAGGATTCTTTGACGAAAGGACACAATTATACACAATTATAATTATCATTATTTATAACCTTCTCAATATTTCCTACTCATGCATGTTTTCATGGAAGACAAGGACATTTCTAAGTGACCCCAACCTTTTGAAAGGTAGTTTACCACACACACGGATGAACAAGACTTGAGAAGGTCTACAATTTTTGGCCGATTTCTTTTGATTTTCCCATGATGTCAAGCAGAGGCACTGAGTTTGAAGGTAGGCATTGAAGTACATCCACAGGTACACCTCCAGTTGACGCAAATTATGTCAATTAGCCTATCAGAAGCTTATAAAGCCATGACATTTTCTGGAATTTTCCAAGCTGTTTAAAGGCACATTCAACTTAGTGTATGTATACTTCTGACCCACTGGAACTGTGATACAGTGAATTAGAAGTGAAATTATCTGTCTGTAAACAATTGTTGGAATAAATGTATTGTGCCATGCACAAAGTAGATGTCCTGACCGACTTGCCAAAACTATAGTTTGTTGACAAGAAATTTGTGGAGTGGTTCAATTTGTAAGTCGCTCTGGATAAGAGCGTCTGCTAAATGACTTAAATGTAAATGTAAATTACTTCAAATGTACCTTCTGACCTGCTTAACTGCAGTTGGGGAAAACCCATGACTAAACACAACCAATAGAAAGTGTGCGCGCACACACACACTCCACAGGAATTTGGCACACACGTGGAAACACATAGCTAGAACAAAGGACGAGCGCACACAGTACTGCTCCAGTACATGGATAAGAGCTAGGCTATATACCACGACTATTTATCAGGCATCTGGTAGCCTAACACTCCTCCCCTCGGGTAGCCGAGCCCATATTTATATTATAAATCTCTTCCAATAACAGTACTGATCTTTCCTCAAGTCTAGTAATGGGTATTCCCTCCTTCATTAATATCACTGATCACCAAACTGGGGGTTACCTGTTCTCCTCTTCCTTCCCCTCTCCCTTCCTCCTCCCTCCCTCCCTTCCCTCAGCTGCAGTAGCAGTTGGATCAGTAATTAGCGAAGGGGTTGCGAAGGTTAAGCAGCGACAGTCCTCTGGGACCGGACTCATTACAGTATGCATACAGCCTGCCTGCCTGCGTGTCACATTAAATACACTCCCCACTGAGGCACTCTATTGTGCTGTAATAGCCTGTGTGATAGCCTGTTAACATAACAAGGTGTCACAGGCAATATGCTCCCCCACCGCAACACAGCTATAGGCCTAATGATGGTCGGTGGGATAGTGTGGTAACATAACAAGGTGTCACAGGCAATATGCTTCCCCACACAAAACAATTTATGGTTGGCTATGTATGGGGGTGTATTCACATGTAATATGCTCCCCCCAGGAACAACACTGTATTGTAAAAGTTTATAGTATCATACTAGTAAAGGATACTTATTCAATAAGGTGGCATATGCAATATGGTCCCGACATATACAGGTGTACCATCTTAAATCACTCTGTTGCAAAGAATTTCCCTGCAACTGCAAACTTGTCATGTATTCAAGGTTTTAAAAAGGCTTCTAAAGTTCGCAAGTGCCACTTTATGATTTCAGACTTGACCAAATGAAAACGGCATCAACCTCTACAAAAAATGTAAATGTATTATAATCCACGAAATAATTAACATGTCCTGTTGCAGCAGGATGATTCTCCTGATTTGAGAAACTGGTCAAATTAGGAGAAAACATCTGTATGCTGCGTGCATCACAATGACTGGGACAGTTGACACATAGGAGTATGTCACGTGTCACAATCAAATGATAAGATCCCTACAAAAATATGTAATCTATCTATAAAGACCACAGCAATGTCAACACAACACCACTTATCTTCTCATTTTTTCCCTCTCCTCTCTCTCGCTCCATTCTTTTCTCCTTTTTCCGCAGCGTCCCCCACGCCTGTCTGCATAGCTGACCCGTCCTGTCCTTTTATGAAATTATCGGATAATCTGCGTATTTTTCGCGGCTGCCCTGCGGCGGGCGGCAGACAGCAGAGCAGTTTATCTAAAACCTCAGATGACTGGGAAGGCAGATCTGTGGGGCAGCTGCGATTGGCCAGATAACGCCCGCCTGACCCCTGACCCTAACCCTCAGACCGATGGCCAATGGGAAGGCCGCCGGCGGCCATGACTGTTAGCGACGCGATATCATCTCAATCAG
Organism: Oncorhynchus gorbuscha; assembly: GCF_021184085.1. Taxonomy (NCBI): domain Eukaryota; kingdom Metazoa; phylum Chordata; class Actinopteri; order Salmoniformes; family Salmonidae; genus Oncorhynchus; species Oncorhynchus gorbuscha. The sequence goes on along the minus strand of NC_060189.1, from coordinate 40,316,290 downwards.
ACTGAGAAGTTAAACAATAGAGAAAAGGGAGGAGAAGTCGGATGGGAGGGAGGGTAAGAGAGAGGTAGAGAGCAGGCCTAGAGATGAATCTCTAGAGAAAGAGGCTTTGGGTCAAGACCCATAACACATACCCGAAGACCAATACAATCATTCAGCAACACAAAACACAGTAGGCCAGTCACCCACACATGCCAACCACACAACCATCATGTCTTTGAAAGCACTTCACTGACTTCACACTCTGCAGTAAATGAAATGTCCATTATCTGTAGAAGCTGCTGTCCTGCTGGGTTATAAATATGGATGCCTGAAGGTGAAGAGCTGTATCTGTTTAAGGTGTCTATACGTCTGAGTGTTCCCTCTTACACCACAGGCTCTCCCCTCTCCTTTCAACAGCTTCCTCGCTCGCTCTTCTCTCTCTCTCTGTGTATATAGTATCTCTTTGTCTCCCTCTCCCCTCTATAAGCGGCTGAATTACCCTCTGTAGGCGGATTGAACATTAACATTTTTATAGTAAAGTGTAGTTTCAATTATTATTTTAAAAAATTCTCCCCCCTATTGGCAAAACTGTCTTTTTCCCCTTCCAGGGCCACATTACTGTGGACCTCTTTTTGAAATTGGTGATGTTATCTTAATCATTGAAATAGAACAATTATAGTGTTCTACATGAAGCAGGCTGCTGTTGCTCTCTTCCACTGGAAATAGTTTTTGGTTTTCTGAGGCTATGCATTTAAATGGACACATGGCCAAATCTAATAATTCCATATTGGGGGCAAAAATAAAATAAATAAAATCACTTTATTCATTCTCAAGGCTAGAGCAAAGAAAAAAATATGGAATTAGATTTAAAAAAAATAAATAATAGTGTGCACTGGTGTTGCTTAAGAAGTCGGCCTAGCTGATAATGTGTGTCCGTTTAATTAAATTGCAGTTAGTACGGTAAACATTGTTAGTCTAGTTTCGACCAATCCAATTATTCTAATAACTAGCTGTGAATGACATCACCATTCAGAGACTGAAATTCTCTGGCTATACCGACACGACTGGTGCCCAAATTGATGACGTGATTCGCGCAGCTGAGGGTCGGGTGGAGACAAATGGTTGAGTCCTTCCCAGCTAGTTAGCTGGCAACAGCATGGCACTAGTTAAAAGGTATATAAAAAAGCCATGTTTATTTCAATGGGAGAGGGAGAAATAACTTTAAGTGTTGGTCACCATCTGGATATCACTGTGACATGCCAATTAGTTAGGGAACGGATCTTTTTATATACCTTTTAACTAGCGCCATGCTGTTGCCAGCTAACTAGCTAACTAGCTGGGAAGGATCCATCACAGGTTTAAGGGAAACAACAAAATGTCGGTACATAGGTGCCTTATATCGGATGAAAGCTTAAATTCTTGTTAGTATAACTGCACTGTCCAATTAACAGTAGCTATTACTGCAAAAAAAGCCATGCTATCGTTTGAGGAAAGCTCCTAACAACAAAACACTTTTTTCACAGTGATCGGTTTGATAAATTCACCTCTGAAGGTGAAATGTGTTCTTACATTCTGAAATCTTGCTCTGATTTATCATCAAAATGGTTCCAGAGATAACATGAAGTGTCGTTTTGTTAGATAAAATCCTTTTTCATATCCTAAAAAATGTCCATATAGCATGCACGATTGATTTTGTATTTCCACTTGCTCAATTTGAAAAGAAAGGAATCTGAAAATCTCACCCTAAACGTTGTTGTTTCAACCAGTCAAATCGCATTCATATGTATTCATCAGAGATCTTAGAACGTAACGAGACTTCACTATATCATTAGGGGTGTAGTATATCCTATAGAACACCATATTTGGTCAGAGAGCGACGCATTCATGGCACGCCGATGACACAGCGTTCTTCACTTGAACGGCTAACTTTGTCAAATAAGCATCAAATCGGGGTCAAAAAAATCTAGCTAGATAGCCAATGAGCTGGGCTTTATGCGAGTATCCGGAAACCACGTATCTGTCGTAAAATGTAGCTACTAACCTTGTAAGACAGCATGCCTTTTCATTTTGGACAAAAATTATAAGAATATTCAGTTATGAAAACTGGTTGTTTTGCAAATGTTGAACTTATAATATGGCTACTAATACTGGAGAAGCTAAAACAAAGTTCAAGTATACAGATTTTACCATTTTTTTGCAGACAAATATATAAATGTAATATGAATGCAAATGTCTCCTTCATGATTTGCCCAAATGTACCTGAGTGACTTCAAGCTAAATGTCATATATCAAGTTATCCGTCTGAAACTTTGTACACACACTGCTGCCATCTTGTGGACACCATCGGAATTACAACCAGAGTGATGGCTGGAACAGGACCTTTCTGCTGCATTTCAAAGATGGCGTAAGAGAAAAAAAGTGTATTTATTTATTTGTATTTACTTCTACCAGATCTATTGTGTTATATTCTCCTACATTCAATTCACATTTCAACAAACTTCAAAGTGTTTCCTTTCAAATGGTACCAAGAATATGCATATCCTTGCTTCAGGTCCTGAGCTACAGTCAGTTCGATTTGGGTATATCATTTAGGTGAAAATTGAAAAAAGGGGGTTGTCCCTATAAACGTTACGACAAGCCAGTGCAACGGTGTTGTATTGAGATGCTTGCCGACATGAGTTGCTTCCCACCGGGCAACAGTTGCTGTATCAAGTCGTCGGTAGTAGTTAATGAGTCCAATTTGTTCCATCCCACTTCATTTGATTTGGAGTAGGATAGCAGCCTACATGATAAATAGCTTGTAATAGTGGTAGTAACCATCTGGATGTCACTGTGATACAGCAGAACGTTACACTGCACAATTGGGAGAGTTTGCACTGCAAGCTGGCAACATGGGGCACAGTGACCCTCACTCTCTCTTGCCAAGCACTGCTGTCCAGCAGTAAGGATAAGTAGCTAGATAGTGTATCCAATATCAGGCCAAGGTGACCGCTAAAGTACAAATATTGTAAAAATGTACAATTACTCAAAAACGGAATGATTCAGAAAACTCTTCCAAGTCCCAACTTCGGCACACAAGAATAAACTAGCTAGATGGGAATGGCTCATCAGGACGACTGATTGGCTGAACCAAATCCGTTCGTCTCCACTCGACTCTCAGCTGCGCGACACGTGCGGCCTATAGGGAGTTAACCCAATAGCGTCACCTTGAAAAGCAGAACCATTTTACTGACTGGGTTTGAAAATGAAAGTGTTTGAAAACGAGGTCAGGTCAACCTCAAATTGCACATCTCTCTGTCACCGTAACCTTCCCTTTCGGTTTTTCTATTTTTTTCCCCTCCCTCCTTCCTCTCTGCAGGTGGCCAGTGTAACCACAGGCCTGGGAGAAAGAATGACAGACTGTTCTGCAGCTCCAGCCTTTTTATCCGGGACCTTTCGGCTCAGAGGATAAAACGGGGACAAAAGCACTTAGCTGCCGGCCTCGCTATCTCCTGTACTGACATTATACAGTACAGGGGTCTCTCTCTCTTCCATCCACATCCTTCTCTTTCTCTCTCTCCCTCTCTCCTTCCCCCACTATCTTCATTTCCTCTCTTCTCCCTCGCTCTCATGCTGCGCCTTATCTGAAGGAAATCTTTGGACCATGGACCCTGCAGAGCACAAATCCCAGAGGGGGGTTGCGTTGACCCCTAGGCACCTGCTGAGATCAAGCCTCAGGGTTACAGCCTACACCACACACACACACAAGTATACATACACAATGCAGAAACACATTCATTAATTCATAAGCACAGGTACACACTGAAGGATACACAGTGCCTTCAGAGAGTATTCACACAGATTTTGTTGTGTTACAAAGTGGGATTTAGAATGGATCTTTTTTTTAAATCGACGATCTACACAACATACTCATATCAAATTTTTGAGTCAATACAATCAATACAGTCAATACAATCACCTTGGCAGGTGTGATTACAGCTGTGAATCTTGGAAAGTCTAAGGGCTTTGCACACCTGGATTGGAAAATATTTGCCCATTATAATTTTTTACATTCAAGCTCTCAAGTTGGTTGTTGATCATTGCTAGACAGCCAATTTCAAATATTGCCGTAGATGTAAGTCAAAGCTCAGCCAGTCATTCAATTTCATCTTGGTAAGTAACTCGAGTATATATATTTAGACTTGCATTTTAGGTTATTGTCCTGCTGAAAGGTGGATTTTTCTTCCAGTGTCTGTTGGAAGGCAAATTGAAACAGGTTTTCCTCTTTGCCTGTGCTTAGCTGTATTCCTTTTCTTTCTATCCTGAAAAACTTGCAAAAGACAAGCATACCCAGAACATGATTCAGCCATCAGTATGCTTAAAAATATAAAGAGTAGTACTGAGAGATGTGTTGTGTTGGATTTGCTTCAAACATAATGCTTTGTATTCAGGATTATTCTTTGACACATTTTTTGCAATATTATACTGAATCAAATAGAAATTCAAAATCTTCAAAGATTTTACTGAGTTACCGTTCATAAGTGAATCAGTGAATTTAAATAAAATGAATTAGGTCCTGATCTATGGATTTCACATGACTGGGCACTGGTGCAGCCATGGCCTGGAAGGCCCACCCATGAGTTGCTGAGGGTGGACACTCACTTGGCAGCCAGGTCCAGCCAATCAGAATGAGTTTCCACAAAAAAGGGCTTTATTACCGACAGAAATACCTCCTCAGCAACTCCTTCAGACGATTCCACAGGTGAAGGTCAAAAACACATATGAATACATTAGCACCACGTTATGACCTAATGTACAGTCCAAATACAGAAAATGGTAACACATAGTTTGTGTATGTGTGAGTGTGACCATACTAGCCTGTTTACTAGACTTGGGCAGTATACCGTATATACCATATACCGGGGCACTTGGAAATAGCCACGGAATGTAGCTACTTTTTTTTGTTACACTTAAGTAAATACCTGCAGTCAACTTGTATAACACTTTAGGAGATAAAGCAGTACACACACACACAGAAGGATATACGCATGCATGGAGAAACACTGGTACACAACAACGTTAAACACCTGTCACCTGGAACATTTTCTTCCTCTCTGAACACAACGACTCGATCTGATCCTGTTTTGTACTCTCTAGTAGGTCAACCCTGTCAAATTACATCCCTAAATCATCATAATGTATAGGAAAAGAACAGTTTTTTTTGTTGCTTTGGTAGAGGAGAGGGATTAGAATGACTCCGAATTTGATCCAGAAACTCTTGGATGGGATTTCTGGAGGCAGCAACATGGCGCCCAGCTCTAAGGAAGGAAGGTAGGTCTCTCTCCATCTTATGCGGGCAGGGAGAGACTACAGAGTGTACCAGTGGCCAGAGCTATGATGACTGGTCAAAGACTAGTCCTATCCTACCAGCCTGCTGCTCCACTAGCCCCAGGCCGCGCACATACACACACGCACGCACACACACACCAGCTGTGATCCAAAGTGACATTTGAACAGGAAAATTCTTTAGGAGCAAGCGTTTCATCTGGGCATGTTTAAACAGGCAAATTAACTTCGATCCTTGCCCTCCAGGCTATGGACCCATTACATATTTTCTCTGGCTCTCCCTCCATCCTGGACATAAGTTTTTTTTTATAAGTACACATTTTTCCCAGCATTGCTGTTTGAATTTTCGTTTGTAGAGGAGGTTCCATATTAAAACAGATTGTGTTCATATCGCAAACGTTACACTAATTGAATATACATATATAAAGCTTTTTAACGCTGCAGTCCTAGGGACCATCTCAAATAAACCCGGATATGTAGACTACTCAATAAGAGTTATTTTGGGAGTGCAGGTCTGGCTACTATATGTGGGTGAAGGACAGGTTTGGGCAAGGCTGGGTCAGCGTCCCAAATGGCACCCTATTCCCCATGGGCCCTGGTAAAAAAAAAAGTGCACTAAAATAGGGAACAGCCTGCCATTTGGGACTCATCCCGAAATGATTGTTCCAGCTTTAACAGGGGCCTGTGAGTAGCTCTTTAGTGGGTCTGCTGATAGTACATCTATCAGACAGAGAGCTCTCAGGGAAACGTATTACTAAAGCTATACGCCTACCTGCCGGGGGGACAACAGGAGCAGAAAATGATGTTTCCATTCTATGCCCTGGGATTGGACACGTTTGGAATATCACACAAACACAACAATTTTGGCACTTGGCACACAAAGGAATACATTAGCACGGTGTTGTGACATGATGTACAGTCCGAATACAGGAAATGCCAACACAGCTTGTGTATGTGTGCATGTGAGGTTACTAGTCTGTGTACCACATATACAGGGGGACTTGGAAATAGCCACAGAATGGTTTTCCAATACCATCTAACTGTTTTGTCTTCTTCTATAAATTACAATATTTGTAGCTACTTTTATAAGTAAATACCTGCAGTCAACATGTGCAATACGTTAGGAGATAACGTATTTCACTGGTCACCCTTTTCATTATGAAGCTTAGCGGTAGTCCTCAGTCACGTTGTTTAGTTTACAAGCACACAACGACGAGAGACCGGAGCCTTGTGAGTCACTCACTCACTGTTGTGCAGCATGCACCAGGTGATCTAGTAACCGTATGGAATTAACAACTAAATGTTTACCAGCTAGACATCTTATAACTATCATGTTAACTGTCTGAAATGTGCCAAATGCTCTGCAGTTGTTCATTTGGTTTGCTAGCTCAGTAGCTAGCTAGCTAGCTAAGTGGTAGGCTTCTCTCAAAATCAAGCTTCCCTTGTACCAGCAGAAAATCCCCTACTGGATTAAGAGACATGCTGTATAAAATCCTTTGAGGCTCACTTGGTAGAGCAAGTGAGCCAGGTTTGAGGGTCCATTTGCTATGGGATTTTTCATATACTTGTTATCATTGCTAACATTTGTGACTCGTTTCAGGAAACTAGGCATATATCGCACGTCACTACTTCACAGGAGAGTCATTTGAACAAAAGCTTTAAAAAAAATAATCTAAATTAGGTTTTTGGGGGGCAGAAATGCCTTCTGGAACATGGGAACTTTCATGTGCCTTAATAAAAGTTGTATGCCATCTGTAAATATGAATACAATTGTTAAAATTACGACCCTAGTTGGTTTAGCCACAAACAAAGTCAGCAACCTTCACACTTGGCTGACACAATGAGTGGACTGGACATGCTGAGAGATGAGTTCAGATTGGTCTGCTATGCAAGCTTCTGTCTGTTGGAGCTGGTCATGTGTAGGTAATCCTGACTAATACTGTGTGTGTGAAATATATATATATATATAAGATAGTAATAGAACTTCATAAGTGTTGCTCTCCACTTTCTGGAGGACAGAGTTTTGAAATCAGTGGAATTAGAATGTGATAGCTAAGAATATGGAGAAAACACCTGTCTACGGATTACATCTTCAAACTATGTGCAACCATGGCATCAGTGACAGAGTGAGAAGCGTCTGTCCATGTATACGGGTAAGATAGTGTAGCTGGCTACACTTTCATATATTACACATTTCTAATTTGGTCAGAAAGTAGTTTCCATTTCAAGTTAAAAAGTACTGTTAGCTAGCTAGCTAACATTGGCTGGCTCGCTATCTAATGTTACGTGTATGATCTGTGTAGTAAAATTATTTGTATCACAGAGCCATGAGTTGGGACTATGGTTCATTGTTTAGCTACATGTCTAAACAAAAAACTCCACTATGCAAGTAACCATTTCAATAGAATGTTAACCAGCTCTGCTAGGGAGAGTATTTATGCTGTAATAGTTTGTGTTGGGGTCTAGGGTCAGTCTATTAGGATTATTTCTCTTGTCTTACCCAGTGTCCTGTGTGAATTTAAGTATGCTCCCTCTAATTACCCCCCCCCTCTCTGAGGACCTGAGCCCTGACTTCCTGCTGTCCTCAGTCCACCTGGTCGTGCTGCTGCTCCAATTTCAACTGTTCTGCATGTAGCTATAGAACCCTGATCTGTTTACCGGACGTGCTACCTTGTCCCAGACCTGCTGTTTTCTACTCTCTTTCTCTACCAAACCTGCAGCCATGGTCTCGAACTCTGAATGAACTCAATGCTCAGCTATAAAGCCAAATGACATTTAATCCTGAGGTGCTGACCTGTTGCATCCTCTACAACCACTGTGATTATTACTATTTCACCCTGCTGGTCATCACTGAACATTTGAACATCTTGGCCATGTTCTGCTATGATCTCCCCCGGCACAGCCAGAAGAGGACTGGCTACCTCTCAGAGCCTGGTTCCTCTCTAGGTTTCTTCCTAGGTTCCTGCCTTTCTAGGGAGTTTTTCCTTCTAAATCTGCAATGCTTGCGGTTTGGGCTTTTAGGCTGGGTTTCTGTATAGCACGTTGTGACATTGGCTGATGTAAAAAGGGCTTCATAAATACATTTTATTTATTGATGTCACTGCAAAAAACAGTCTCTCTTTTGAAAACTACCGTTCAAAAGTTTGGGGTCACTGAAATGTCCTTGTTTTTGAAAGAAAAGCTAATTTTTTGTACATTAAAATAACATCAAATTGATTAGAAATACAGTGTAGATATTGTTAATGTTGTAAATGGCTATCGTAGCTCGAAACAGCAGATTTTATCATGGAATATCTACATAGGCGTACAGAGGCCCATTGTCAGCAACCATCACTCCTGTGTTCCAATGGATTAGCTAACACAACGTGCCAGGTTTATCATAATTTTAAAAGGCTAATTGATCATTAGAAACCCCTTTTGCAATTATGTTAGCACAGCTGAAAACTGTTTTTCTGATTAAAGAAGCAATAAAAACTGGCCTTCAGACGAGCTGAGTATCTGGAGCATCAGCATTTGTGGGTTCGATTACAGGCTCAAAATGGCCAGAAACAAATAACTTCCTTCTGAAACTCATCCGTCTATTCTTGTTCTGAGAAGTGAAGGCTATTCCATGCGAGACATTGCCAAGAAACTGAAGATCTCGTACAATGCTGTGTACTACTCCCATCACAGAACAGCACAAACTGGCCCGAACCAGAATAGAAAGAGTGGGAGGCCACGGTGCACACCTGAGCAAGAGACAAGTACATTAGAGTGTCTAGTTTGAGAAACAGACACCTCATAAGTCCTCAAAATGGCACCTTCATTAAATAGTACCTGCAAAACACCAGTCTCAACGACAACAGTGAAGAGGCGACTCCGGGATGCTGGCCTTCTAGACAAAATTCATCTGTCCAGTGTGTGTGTTCTTTTGCCCATCTTAATATTTTCTTCTTATTGGCCAGTCTGAGATATTTTATTTTACCTTTATTTAACTAGGCAAGTCAGTTAAGAACAAATTCTTATTTTCAATGACGTCCTAGGAACAGTGGGTTAACTGCCTGTTCAAGGGCAGAACGACAGATTTGTACCTTTGTCAGCTGCGGTCATGAGGTATGCGGTCAGATGTAGGGCTGGCTCAGGGAAGAGGACGCCCCTGCCTTGCATAGTCCCGTGGGACATCTTAATTGGGCATGGGACACAAGCTAAGGCTTTATCAATCTTTAGCTGGCCACCTTTGATGAGGGTGTTTAGTGATTAAAGGCCGAAACACCCACAGACTCGAAGGCACACTACTGAGGATGTGTCCCAAAATTGACATCTTAGCCCAGACTAAGAAATACACCTCCCATGCCACTCTGTCAACATCACGGCAAATCTCATGCGAGTGCATTCCATCTGTTGTCACAATGGACAGTTTTTAACATCTCGTCCCGTGTTTTATGATTCTTTGCAACTCTGCCTAGAAGGCCAGCATCCCGGAGTCACCTCTTCACTGTTGACATTGAGACTGGTGTTTTGTGGGTACTATTTCATGAAGCTGCCTGTTGTGCTCTCCAGTGGTAGTACCAACATTTTCAAAGGCCATTTTCTCAAAAGTGAGGCTACATGTTCATCAACTTACAAAGCAGAATTACTGTTCCATTGTTCCTCAACTGTAGTGTATGATCTACCATTTTATTTTAGCTCCAAGTCTACTTTTATCCAATGTAAGAATGTAAAAAATAATAATTTCAGATTTAGCTACATAAGACAGACTCGGGCCAGTGGGTCACATTTGGATTACAGAGGCTCAGTGGGGTTTGAAAATAGCTCCTCTTGTGTTCGGTGACGGTATTACTGGATATCCCAGGATGGCATAAGGTCAGTTTGAAGGTATGACAATCTGGATACTTCCCAAGCCTACTGTGTACTGTATTGTACCAACACACTCAACAGTCACCAATTCACAGCACCCAAACATTATATACCAAAGCAATCTGTTTTCCCTACGGCATCGCCGGTTGCAATCATTGGAAGTTAAATAAGGCCTAGCAGTGTCAACACATCCAAGCAGTGGAATATTTCTCTTATAGTGGCCTGACTGCTGTAGCCTGGTGGCTTTGTCACTTTAACATGGCCGATAGAGGTAATGACTAGTTTTAGCAACAAAACACACAGACAAAACAGCACAACCAAACAGCAGAGTGTGTTTCACAGCCACTGATGCAATGTCCTGTTCGCTGCTGCTGACACTAATAGTGGTGAACATTGTTGCTTATTTCACAAGGTGTAATTTAAAAAATGCTGTAATCTTATTTCTCTCTCTTCCCTTCTTTCTCATTCTCGTCAGCATTTACAGATGAGCGGAGTACCAGGCCACTTTGGGAACGGATGCTACATGAGCTGGAGTCTCTCTCTCGATCTGTCAGCATGTGTTTTAAAGGGGATACGAAATCCGATTCTAAGGGGTAATGAAAGGGTGTATGTTGTAATTTAGAAACTTCCGGATGAAATTGCAGTGCTGTACAGAACACAGCAGGCAGACAATCAGTTTTTTTTCACTCTCTGAGAGGCAGAGATCCATGCCGGGTGCATGTTATGCAGATAGCCATCTGAGAACAATGTCTTTGATTGGTAAACAATGTCTTTGATTGGTAGAATTTGAACACACATTCCTGTTAAATATACTGTCGTGTTGAATGACACTGAATAAAGCACTGTGAGGTCTCTAGCCTATAGTAAGAACCCTACATTCATTCATAAATTATTCAACCAACTATAAAATAATGAATAACAGTCAACGTACAACATACAATTGTGTGTTGCATACGCCATAAGTCGATTGATAAATTTAGCATTTTTATCACTAAAACGTTGAAGGGTGAGTGTAGTCTTCAGAGTCACCTTTAACCTCCATATTCCCATTCAGGATGTTTAACACAAGAACCTCTGGGCCTCAATGGAACCCTTCAAGCTAAAGAGCAGTTATTCTGACAGCAACATTCTAACAGTAATTGATACATTTCATATACGTTATGGCAAAAATAATAATTTGGTTGTGTTTATGAAGGCCTTGGGTAACAGAAAACAATTTTGTATTTCATTTCCAATAAACGAATGAAAATGCTATTGTGTTATGATACAGTAGGCGATATGTAAAAACAAAACGCGCCAAAAATGCAAGTGTTCAATAAATGTTATTTGTGGAGTGTCTTTGTTACAACTATGAAACAGCAAGCACATGCGTCAGAACACAGTAACAGCTTATTTTTATAACGACAAAAAAAAATGTTTAAAAAATAAAAATACTCCAACCACCAAGCCAGTGAGAAGACATGCAGTCAAATGATGAAAACATCAGTAGCCTAAACATCATAAGTGCCAAGTGGCCTTGATAAACAGGGAAACTCTGTGCAAAAGCAATAAAAGCCTTAAAATTAATGCAAGTCATCAGTTGGATATAATTGAACTGTTATCCTTGTCCTAACAGTTGACACAATTTGACATACAGCATTGTGTCTATGGTGACATTGCTCCCCATGCCAATGTAAGGTTCCACAAGCCTCATCACCACATTCTTGCGCCTACTGCCCGATGTGGATATTTTCCCAGATACTAAAAGCCGTTATGTACAATTACCCACGCTCTCCCTGTGTAGCCGACTCCATGTATACCAGAGTAGACAGACAAGAACGCTTAGATTCGGTGAACTGATATAGGGTACCTACCATTTTAAGATTAGAACTATGATTAGAATGGATCAATAGAATGGCCCGCCCTGTTCTTCATTCACAGTTGGTGATTACATAATTATGCATAGTTTGCTTCCCCTAGCTCATGAACTCACCCCTTCTCCCCATCATACTTTCCTTCATTTATTTTATATGTTGTGTGTGAATTTAGTTTCGGTGTAGTTTAGGTTCAGTTGTCGGGGTGATTATGAGCTGGGCACTGCACTTTCAACTGTCTGAAGTAGAGGTCGACCGATTATGATTTTTTAACTCCGATACCAATTATTGGAGGATCAAAAAAAGCCGATACCGGTTAAATCGGCCAATTTTTTAAAATGTATTTGTAATAATGACAAATACAAAAATATTGACTTAACACTTATTTTAACTTAATATAATACATCAATAAAAATCAATTTAGCCTCAAATAAATAATGAAACATGTTCAATTTGGTTTAAATAATGCAAAAACAAAGTGTTGGAGAAGAAAATAAAAGTGCAATATGTGCCATGTAAAAAAGCTAACGTTTAAGTTCCTTGCTCAGAACATGAGAACATATGAAAGCTGGTGGTTCCTTTTAACACGAGACTTCAATATTCCAAGGTAAGAGGTTTTAGGTTGTAGTTATTATAGGAATTATGGGACTATTTCCCTCTATACCATTTGTATTGGTATATACTGTTGGGAGGGGCAACGAGGAAAACCATTCAATAAAATTACATGACTTCCTAAAACTGATTATAACCCTAGTTCTGTTTGGCAGTATTATATAGCCTTAAAAAAATGACAAAAATGTCGGAGTAATACATTTTTTAAAATTATGAGCAGTCAAAATGGCCGGTTTTCGTGTTAAGCCGGAAGGCAGAGACAGTGGCAGAGAGGGATGGCAGACAGAGAGAGGAGTCCGAGTCCCAGGCCCCACCATACATCATGATCACAGACCTGTCAAAACTTACTGGGACCTGTAATGATCGCTACTAGCGCCACTCCACTCTGACCTAAAACTCCATTCACAACTTCTATTGTCTGACCTGCTTAGAAAGTTAAGACAAGAGAGACGGTCCATCAGAACAATAATGGTGGATGGTTGCTCTAGGAGGCATTTGGGTTCAAATAAATCAATAACTAACCATATTGGTTCATTCAAAACAGTGACCTACTGTCAAGATATCATGCTGAACATTTAAACATTGTGAACAATGAACATGTAAAAGCAAAAAGGTCTTCACCCTCCTAGGCCAGGGGTGAGCAAACATTTGGCTCGAGGGCCACATCAGAATTTCGAAATTCAACAGAGGGCCACGTTTTTTTTTTTACCGAATTGTTTGTCAAAATTCATTTCTACATACTACAATTTCTCCAGCCCACTGGACGTAGCTTGCCCAGCCCTGCCGTGAACTATACAGTGAATTCGGAAAGTAATCAGACCCCTTGACTTTTCCACATTTTGTTACGTTAGAGCCTTATTCTAAAACATATTAAACTGTTTTTCCCCTTATCAATCTACACACAATACTCAATGGCAAAGCGAGAACAGGTTTAGACATTTTAGCAAACTTATTAAAAAATGTAAAACAGAAATACCTAGTTTACGTAGGTATTCAAGACCCTTTGCCATGAGACACGAAATTGAGCTCAAGTGCATCCTTTTTCCATGGATCATCCTTGAGATGTTTCTACAACTTGATTAGAGTCAACCTGTGGTAAATTCAATTGATTGGATATGATGTGGAAAGGCACACACTTGTCTATACAATGTCCTACCGTTGACAGTGCATGTCAGAGCAAAAACCAAGCCATGAAGTCAACAGAATTGTCTGTAGAGCTCCGAGACAGGATTGTTTCGAGGCACAGATCTGAGGAAGGGTACCAAAACATTTCTGTAGCATTGAAGGTCCCTAAGAACACAGTGGCCTGAATAATTCTTAAATGGAAGAAGTTTGGAACCACCAAGACTCTTCCTAGAGCTAGCCGTCTGGCCAAACTGAGAAATCGGGGGAGAAGGGCCTTGGTCGGGGAGGTGACCAAGAACCCGATGGTCACTCTGACAGAGGTACAGAGTTCTTCAGTGGAGATGGGAGAACCTTCCAGAAGGACAACCATCTCTACAGCACTCCAATCATTTATGGTAGAGTGGCCAGACTGAAGCCAAAGATGAACACAGCAAAGAGAGATACCCTTGATGAAAACCTGCTCAAGCGCACTCAGGATCTCAGACTGGGGTGAAGGTTCACTATCCAATAGACCAACGATCCTAAACTCACAGCCAATACAACACAGGAGTGGCTTCGGGACAAGTCTATGAATTTTCTTGAGTGGCACAGCCAGAGCCCTGACTCGCACCCGATCTAACCTTTTTGGAGAGACCTGAAAATAGCTGTGCAGCGACGCTTCCCATCCAACCTGACAGAGCTTGAGGGGATCTGCAGAAAAGAATGGGAGAAACTCCCTAAATACAGGTGTGCCAAGCATGTAGCGTTATACCCAAGAAGACTCAAGAATGTAGTCGCTGCCTGTACAGAGTAAAGGGCCTGATTACTTATGTAAATGTAATATCAGTTTAAATTTGTAATGCATTTGCAGAAATGTCCAAAAACCTTGCTTTGTCATTATGGGGTATTGTGTGTAGATTGATGAGGGAAAACATTTTTAAAACCCTTTTAAAAATAGGTCTGTAACGTAACAAAATGTGGAAAAAGTCAAGGGGTCTGAACACTTTCCGAATGAACTGTACATCATATAGCTCGATAGAATCAAAAGCTTCACTACATATTCACATACTTGCTACTGTTCCCTATACATTCATTCCTGTCATTTACAGTCCATTAGTTCCTGGCTACAGTCCTCCAGACTTAATGATGTTCCTATTCTGTAGTGGGGGAACCCAGTGAGCCTGAGTAGAACAGCATGGTAATGTGAATGTGAGTCTCATAAGCGTGAGCACTGTGCAGATGGAGAGATACAAGTCTGCCGCAGGGAATAGAGGAATGATGATGATGATGATGGAGGGGAGAGCGAGAGAGCGAGAGACAGACAGAGAGATCGACAGAAAGAGAGAGAGATAGATAGATAAGAGTTATGGGGAGGAGAAGAGAAAGAGCAAAAGAGAGAAAGTGACAGTGTCTTTATGGTACTACTATGTTAATCTCTTAATATGGAGAGAACAGAGCCAAGAAGCACCCCCTCTGCTTTTCAATCCCCTCTCTACATGTGCCTCAGCGGTACCGTTCTGAAAGCAGTTCGAAAAAACATTCCAGAGCTATTATCGGAACAATCTAACGCAGTCACGTTCTCAAACGGTTACCTGAAAATTCTCAAGCTGCTAAATTCCTATCCAGTCATATTCTAAAAATCTGTTACCGGTATATTCTAAAGCAGTCACGTTCTAAAAGCTGTTACAATCTCAAACAGCTGGATTCTTGACAACCCCATAGTGCTTGCTGATAGGCCGAGGAGTGTCTGAGCCATACCAGCGCCACCATAAAAATCATCTCTGCCTTGTACCTCAGGCATAGAGTACCATATGCACAATATCATGGCCTCAGAAGCTGTATTGCTTTATCGACACAGAGGGAGATTGTAAAGCACTTATTCCACAGTAGTAACGGGTACATTGGAAAGCAGCTACATTCTCAAGCTCTCCCTGTGCATTGGAGAGGCCTGTTCAACGTGACAGAGGCTACACCCAACAGCAGACAGGAACTCTGCACGTTCAACGGTCTCTCTACGATCAACTCTAAAATAGTTCCAACACAATGGCGCTGAGATCACTCCGGAGATGAATTTTCTCCTATATGAATGTATTTTTTTGTATAACATTAACAAGTCTTGTAGCGCTATTGTCCCGCCAACCCCTCTTTTACACTACTGCTACTCTCTGTTCATCATATATGCATAGTCACTTTAACCATATCTACATGTACATACTACCTCAATCAGCCCGACTAACCGGTGCCTGTATGTAGACGCGCTACTGTATATAGCCTGTCTTTTTACTATTGTTTTATTTCTTTACTTAACCGTTGTTCACCTAACACCTTTTTTTGCACTATTGGTTAGGGGCTGTAAGTAAGCATTTCACTGTAAGGTATTCGGCACACGTGACAAATAAACTTTAATTTGATGTCCTTTGTCAGGCCAAACATGTTTATCACTAAAAAGCTCGCATCGGTTCCCAAGCTTCCTATATATTTGTTCAGAGTGATGAACGAGACTGGAGAGTATTATAACGCAACGTGAGACGAGCAGGCTACCTTTAAACATAGGGTGAATAATGACAATAAAGTATTGACTTTTCGGGTGCTCAGATTGCTTTGAAATCAGACATGAATGCTGTCGGTGCCTTGGAGTGTTCTATTCCTGTACTGCCTCAGAAAAAGATGTGTGAAGGGCTAACGTTCATGTTTGAGTGTTAGGTCAGGAGTGAGACTATCAGGTTCAAACTAATCATTAAATCATGCGATTATGAATTATATAACTACATACAGTATGTGGGACTGATACAATGATTATGGGGACTACACATGAGAACAGTATCGATGGAAACGACTTAATTATGTAAATATGCCAAACTGTGATAAAGTCCTGGTAAAACCACATGTATTGCCAGAGTGGAACATCTAGGAATCCTTAATAAGTTGTAGATCTTACCCTCAACAGCCTAGGGAGCAATCTGCCCACGTGCTTGGGGCACCACACCTTGGCCATAGAATAAGGCTCACCATTTATGTTAATTTCACTGATTATCAAATATGCAAATGTAGTTTAATTTGGTGAAACGGCATATAGCAGAGCCATGCTTTTAGTTTGGCGAAACGGCATATAGCAGAGCCGTGCTTTTAGTTTGGCGAAACGGCATATAGCAGAGCCATGCTTATAGTATGGTGAAACAGCATAGCAGAGCCATGCTTTTAGTTTGGTGAAACAGCATAGCAGAGCCATGCTTTTAGTTTGGTGAAACGGCATAGCAGAGCCATGCTTTTTTAGTCTTTTCACTAGAGAGGAGAGCTGACAGCTTGTGGAGCCAACAGTAAGCACCAGTCCAGATACACACAGTGGGACTGCATATGTCACCACAAATGGTACTAGGGGGGAAAATAAACCAAATGGAAAAAGTGCAAAAACGGAAGGAAAAAAAGAACGCTCTCCTCTCAAAGAGCCAACTGGTTTACTGTATTCATCAACACTGCTTCTTCTCAAGCTGTTCCATGACACACACTGTGACAGACTGTTGAGTGTGCAGAGAGAATATTCATTTCTAAACTCTAACGAAGGACTGTTTGTTCGATTATACATTTTTTAGCATAAAACTTCAATCAAATGCAGTGTATTTGGAAAGCATTCAGACTGTGTCCCTTTTGCCACATTACAGGTTTATTCTAAAATGGATTACACACTTTAACCCCGTCAATCTATACAAAATACCCCATAATAACATAGCAAAAACAGTTTTTTAGAAATGTATGCTAATTTCTTTAAAATAAAAACAGAAATACGTTATTTACATAAGTATTCAGACACTTTGCTATGAGACTCGAAATTGAGCTAAGATGCATCCTGCTTCCATTGATCATCCTTGAGATGTTTCTACAACTTGGAGTCCACCTGTGGTAAATTCAATTGATTGGATATTATTTGTAAAAGGCACACACCTGTCTATATAAGGTCCACAGTGCATGTCAGAGCAAAAACCAAGCCCTAAGGTCAAAGGAATTATCCGTAGAGCTCCGAGGTACAGGGAAGGGTACTTAAAAATGCTTGCCGCATTGAAGGTCCCCAAGAACACAGTGGCCTAAATAATTTTTAAACGGAAGCAGTTTGGAACCACCAAGACTCTTCCTAGAGCTGGCTGCCCAGCCAAACTGAACAATCGGGGGAGAAGTACCTTGGTCAGGGAGGTGACCAAGAACCCAATGGTCACTCTGTGGAGATGGGAGAACCTTCCAGAATGACAACCATCTCTGCAGCACTCCACTAATCAAGCATTTATGGCAAAGCCAGACGGAAGCCACTCCCCAGTAAAAGGCACATGACAGCTCACTTGGAGTTTGATAAAATAAGGAACCTTAAGGACTCAGACCATGAGAAACAAGATTCTCTGGTCTACGATTGAATGCCAAGCCTCAATGCCAGGAGAAAAACTGGTACCACCCCTACAGTGAAGCATGGTGGTGGCAGAATCATGCTGTGGATATGTTTTTCAGTGGCAGGGACTGGGAGACTAGTCAGGATTGAGGGTAAGATTAACCGAGCAAAGAACAGATAAATATTTGATGAAAATCTGCTCCAGAGCACTCAGGACCTCAAGACTGGGGCAAAGGCTCTCCTTCCAACAAGACAACGACCCGAAGCACACAGCAAAGACAACGCAGGAGTGGCTTCGGGACAAGTCTCTGTATGTCCTTGAGTGGCCCAGCCAGAGCCTGGAATTGAACCCAATTGAACCGCTCTGGAGAGACCTGAAAATAGCTGTGCAGCCACGCGACCCATCCAACCTGACAGAGCTTGAGAGGATCTGCAGAGAATAATGGGAGAAACTCCTTAAATACAGGTGTGCCAAGCATATAGCGTTATACCTAAGAAGACTCAAGAATGTAGTCACTGCCAAAGATTGCTTCAACAAAGTAAAGGATCTGAATAGTTATGTAAAACGGGATTTCAGTTTATTTGTAATAAATTAGAAAATTCTAATAACCTGTTTTTTTGTCATTATGGGGTATTGTGTGTAGATTCATGAGGAAAAACGCTATTTAATCAACTTTAGAATAAGGCTGTAACATAAAAATTTCAGCCACACCCGTTGCTGACACGTGTATAAAATCGAGCACACAGCCATGGACAGATATTGGCAGTAGAATGGCCTTACTGAAGATCTCAGTGACTTTCAACGTGGCACCGTCATAGGATGCCACCTTTCCAACAAGTCAGTTCATCAAATTTCTGCCCTGCTAGAACTGCCCCGGTCAACTGTTCGTCGGGAGCTCCATAAAATGGGTTTCCATAGCCGAGCATCCGCACACAAGCCTAAGATCACCATATGCAATGCCAAGCATCGGCTGGAGTGATGTAAAGTCAGCTGCCTTTGGACTCTGGAGCAGTGGATACGTGTTCTCTGGAGTGATGAAGCACGCTTCAACATCTGGCAGTCTGATGGACGAATCTGGATTTGGCAGATGCCAGGAGAACGCTACCTGCCAAAACGCATAGTGAAAAATGTAAAGTTTGGTGGAGGAGGAATAATGGTCTGGGGCTGTTTTTCATGGTTCGGGCTAGGCCCCTTAGTTATAGAGCTGCAAAACCTGGACCCGTACAAATCAGCTGGGCTTGACAATCTGGACCCTCTATTTCTGAAACTATCTGCTGCCATTGTCGCAACCCCTATTACCAGCCTGTTCAACCTCTTTCATATCGTCTGAGATCCTCAAGGATTGGAAAGCTGCCGCAGTCATCCCCCTCTTCAAAGGGGGAGACATCCTGGACCCAACTGTTATAGACCTATATCCATCCTGCCCTGCCTATCTAAGGTCTTCGAAAGCCAAGTCAACAAACAGGTCACTGACCATCTCGAATCCCACCGTACCTTCTCCGCTGTGCAATCTGGTTTCCGAGCCGGTCACGGGTGCACCTCAGCCACACTCAAGGTACGAAACGATATCATAACCGCCATCGATAAAAGACAGTACTGTGCAGCCGTCTTCATCGACCTCGCCAAGGCTTTCGACTCTGTCAATCACCATATTCTTATCGGCAGACTCAATAGCCTCGGTTTTTCGGATGACTGCCTTGCCTGGTTCACCAATTACTTTGCAGACAGAGTTCAGTGTGTCAAATCGGAGGGCATGCTGTCCGGTCCTCTGGCAGTCTCTATGGGTTCAATTCTCAGGCCGACTCTTTTCTCTGTATATATCAATGATGTTGCTCTTGCTGCGGGCGATTCCCTGATCCACCTCTACGCAGACGACACCATTCTATATACTTTCGGCCCGTCATTGGACACTGTGCTATCTAACCTCCAAACGAGCTTCAATGCCATACAGCACTCCTTCCGTGGCCTCCAACTGCTCTTAAACGCGAGTAAAACCAAATGCATGCTTTTCAACCGATCGCTGCCTGCACCCGCATGCCCGACTAGCATCACCACCCTGGATGGTTCCGACCTTGAATATGTGGACATCTATAAGTACCTAGGTGTCTGGCTAGACTGCAAACTCTCCTTCCAGACTCACATCAAACATATATATAGATAGAGAGATATATATATATATATAGATATATAGATAGAGATATATATATATAGATATATAGATAGAGATATATATATATATAGATATATAGATAGATATATATATATATATATAGATATATAGATAGATATATATATATATATATATAGAGATAGAGATAGAGATATATATATAGATAGAGATAGAGATATATATATAGATAGAGATAGATAGATATATATATATAGATAGATATATATATAGATAGATAGATATATAGAGATAGATATATAGATATATAGAGATAGATATATATAGATATATAGAGATAGATATATATAGATATATAGAGATAGATATATATAGATAGATATAGAGATAGATATATATAGAGATATAGAGATAGATATATATAGAGATAGAGATAGAGATATATAGAGATAGAGATAGAGATATATAGAGATAGAGATAGAGATATATAGAGATAGAGATATATATAGATAGAGATAGAGATATATATAGATAGAGATAGAGATAGAGATATATATAGATAGAGATAGAGATAGAGATATATATAGATAGAGATAGAGATATATATATAGAGATAGAGATAGAGATATATATAGATAGAGATAGAGATATATATAGATAGAGATAGATATATATATAGATAGAGATAGATATATATATAGATAGAGATAGATATATAGAGATAGAGATAGATATATAGAGATAGAGATATATATAGAGATAGAGATATATATAGATAGAGATATATATAGAGATAGAGATATATATAATAGATAGAGATATATAATAGATAGAGATATATATATAGAGATATATAGAAATAGATAGAGATAGAGATATATATATAGATAGAGATAGAGATATATATAGATAGAGATAGAGATATATAGAGATATATATAGATAGAGATAGAGATATATAGATAGAGATAGAGATATAGAGATAGAGATATATAGAGATAGAGATATATAGAGATAGAGATATATAGAGATAGAGATATATAGAGATAGAGATATATAGAGATAGAGATATATAGAGATATATATAGAGATAGAGATATATAGAGATAGAGATAGAGATAGAGATATATAGAGATAGAGATAGAGATATATATATATATATATATATATATATAGTGAAGGAGAATATGAACGCTACAGCATACAATGACACTGTAGACGATTCTGTGCTTCTGACTTTGTTGCAACAGTTTTAGGGAAGGCCCTGTCCTATTTCAGCATAACAATGCCCCCGTGCACAAAGCGAGATCCACACAGAAATTGCTTGTTGAGATCGGTGTGGAGGAACTTGACTGGCCTGTACAGAGCCCTGACCTCAACCCTATCGAACACCTTCGGAATGAATTGGAACGCCGACTGAGAGCCAGGCCTAATTGCCCAACATCAGTGCCTCCCATTACTAATACTCGTGGCTGAATAGAAGCAAGTCCCCGCAGCAATGTTCCAACATCTAGTGGAAAGCCTTGTCAGAAGAGTAGAGGCTGTTATGGTAGCAAAGTGGGGGACCAACTCCATATTAATGCCCATGATTTTGGAATGAGATGCTACATGAGGTGTCTACATACTTTTGGTCATCTAGTGTATATGTTTTGTCTTTCAATAAGTGTTGTTGTTTAAAGTCTGGATAGGGAAATTTTAGTTAAGTGCTGCCCTTCTACTCAATAGCCTACTTAATCATTGCTTTGAACTGCTGAATGCTCGGTACTTGTGACTGAAGTATTGGAACATGGACTTGGACTGGTTTCAGGTCAATTCATGATAACTTTGTAATACTTGGTGGCAGTGTCTGTTGGGGGGGGGGTATTTTTCTTCACCTCTTCCAGGCAATCAGCAATTAGTGTTAGCACTTCAATCAAGCGCCGGTGTTGCCGCCCGAAACAAAGACGTTCTGCCAAGTTGGTCTGCTGAGTTATTTGAGGAAGGCTTCACACGACTCTCCTCATTTTGCTCTTTTGTAGCTTGGTCAAGTATGTGTGCGATTTCAATCTTTTTTTCACTCCTCTCCCAGTGGCTGAAACCCTTCTCATCTAGTCTACCCTGCACTTCCTCGGTCTTTGTCATCCTAAAGTCCCTAGACTTTCTGGCCCCTTCGAAGACATGGATTACCCCAGAGAACACTACACTGCTACTCCAGCTGCTCTCTCATCATGTCATCTCATAGTCCAAGAGCATATGGTTGTCGTAGTGGTGGCACAGGGCTACTCATTTCTCTTTTTTCCCCACTCTCTCACCTGTCCATCTCCTCATTTGAATTCCATGCTGTCACTGTCACTTATCCACTCAAGCTTAACATTGGTTGTCAAATATCACCCACCAGGTGCCCTTGGGGAGTTCTTCAATGAGCTTGACACCTTGATAAGCTTATTTCCCGACGATGGCAACAACTCATCTTACGGGGCGACGTCAACCTCCTTATGCCTGACTTAAACTAATTTCTTTGCCTCTTTTGACCACACCCTTTTCCCAGTCCCCTCCCACTTACAAGGCAGGCAATACACTTGACCTCATCTACACTAGAGGCTGTTCCTGTTTGCTTACTAATCTCACCGCAACACCCCCAGGTCTCTGATCACAAATGTGTTTATTTTTTTCTCACTCTCTCCTACAACCCTACCCACTAAGCCCCCACCCAGATGGTCATGTGACGTTGCAATCAGCTCTCCCTTCTGCTAAATCCTTCTCCCTCCTGTGTCCTGACTGCCTCTTTGACCCTACTCTCCTCCCTTTCCGCCTACTTTGACTTCCACTGTCCCCTTTCCTTCTACACGGCTCAAACTTCCCCTCCCGCTCCGTGGCTGAATGACTCACTGCGTGCACATAGAAAATGAAAGATAACTAAACTTCCGTTGGACATATCAACCTTCCACTCCCCATCCACATTCTCTTCTTCTGTATCTGCTGCTAAAGCCACCTCCTATCACTAAATTCCAAGCCTCTGCCTCAGACACC
This sequence comes from Oncorhynchus gorbuscha, assembly GCF_021184085.1. Taxonomy (NCBI): domain Eukaryota; kingdom Metazoa; phylum Chordata; class Actinopteri; order Salmoniformes; family Salmonidae; genus Oncorhynchus; species Oncorhynchus gorbuscha. Next base: position 40,293,072 of record NC_060189.1, on the reverse strand, counting down.
AGGAAAGTATTTTCCACCATCTCCTCCCTCAATTTCTGTGGACGACTTTGTCATCCACTTTGAAAAAAAGTTCCATCCACTCCTCATTCACTTAGCCTACGGAGTCCACTGGTCCCACTCACACAGAACTACCTTACGCCTTGACCACTTTCTTCCCTCTCTCTAGAGATGACTAGTGATGTCCAGCCGCCCGACAACCTGCCCACTCAACCCCATCCCCTCTTCCAGAATATCTTTGGAGACTTTCTCCCATTCCTCACCTACCTCATCAACTCATTCCTGACCCATATGATTATTATATTTTTTTGGCTGAGAAAACTACAAAGCGGTGAGGGGGAACTGCCCCTCCCTACTGTCAGACTATGCTCAACCTCTACACCTCAACCAGAGTACTCCATTCTGACACCACTGGTCTCTTGTCCGTCCCACGCCTACAGGAGGTTAGCTCCCGCTCGGCCCATTCAAAGCACTTCTCTGTCCTGGCACCCAATGGTGCCCCAGATGCTAGAAAATCTACCAAAAACGTCTAAAATCCTACCTCTTCAAAGAATATCTTAAGGACAAAACCACTATAATTGACCGTGTTAAATAACACTTACATATGATAATATGTTTTGTGAACAAGTGTTACATTTTGTCGTTATAATAAGGTTGGTAGCAACATGTGAAACTATAAAACCCACAATGCAACGCTCTCTATGGGCTTGCTGGCTCGCTAGTTATCAAATGTAGCTACACACAATAATAGCGAAGTCAATATCAGAACGTGAAATAATAGTTAGTGCAGTTTGTTTAGGTGATTTTACAGCTATCAATTTAGGATCCTACGATCTCACCCTGTTCAACCTGCAGAGTTTGACATTCGCTGCGGCACCATGCAATGGTGCATTGCATGGTGCCGCAGCGAACGGGCTAAAGAGGCAGACAAATAGGAAACGTGTTAGAAGAGTGCCTTTATCGCAGTGCTACGTCATACCAGCCAAATTTCTGTCTGCTTTAACAGCAATAGCTCAGATACACATGAAAACATGATATGACCCAGGGAATCGATAGAACATTGCTCAGAGATGCACAAAAACAGCATAACTTTCAAAATGGGTGAATCTTTACTTTAAATAAGACAGTCTTAGTCTTTTTTACGCGCATTTGTCTTTTCTTACTAGTACACTGACTTGAGGAAAATATTTATTGCTAAGACTGCGATAGCGCGTGTAGACTAAGTCGCTCTGGAAAAGAGTTACTAAAATGTAAATGTAAAATATGTAGGTAGGGGTTGTATAGGATAGTGTGTGGTGTAGGATGGGGTTGTTCTAGGCTATGGCAGGTCACTTGCTAACGCCCAGCGTTTGGCAGTGAGAAAGAGGATGATGAGTCACAAGAGGAAGAGCCCAAAGAGCCCATATGGAGACAGGAAGGACAGGGTGAGCATGCCCTCTTTGTGGCCGTGGGTAGATGGAGGCGGTGTGTGTTGGGTGGAACAGAAGCCATCTTGTCACACTCATATAGCCCTACACAACAAGACAACACACTGCTGCCAAGCACACTGACATGTGTTGGTGATATTTTGGAATCCAATCCTTATAAAGCATGTTCTTCTCTTTTATCCAAGGCTGAGGGCTGGCACCGTTCAGGCAGTGTTAAATGATGTGACCGGACACAGATGGACACAGATAGGGAGGGGGGAAGGGGGCGGGGGGGGTCCTATCTTATTAGATAGCATTGTGTGTTTATAATGGTCTTCACAGTTGATGCATCACCTCTGGATGTCCAGTCCACATAAAATCATTAAAGTGACGATAGAAGTTTTAAATATACTTCTGAAAGTAGCACTTAAGCCAAAAAGGGTCCAGGAAAATGTTGCAATTGTCTACAACGTCATCTGTTTTGTATGATATGTAACGTCCTGAGGATTGTATATATGTTTCCAATTCGTACAATATGTTACGAGTTTGTAAGTGCTTAAGATCCCGTTCAATCTCTTGAAGACTAAAACAGCAAGACACACGCCATTAGGGAGACGATGCTCAGCTGGCTGCAAGTTTCAAGTTCTGTTACATGTATGGGGAGAGTGGGGTTAGTTGAGCCACCGCTTGTTTCGAAGAAACCAGACACAAAATTAATCACATGAGCAAATATTTAGGAAGACTCCATTCATTTCATGGAGTCTGTGAAGGAAGAAACCACATGGAAAAAGTGGTAAGCAAGTTAGGTCCAAAAAAGGATTTTCACAAATTCTATTTAATTTGTGTAATAGGTTTCATGATGCTTGCATCCAAACCAAACCAAAGATTGTTTTATACATCAGTTTGGGTCTCTATAAGCTAAAATATGAAGTCGGAAACCAAGCATGAAAGTTCATCCTTAGCTGTCTTAGTGTAATATAGTCAAAATGTTTGCCATGTGGTAAGTTGAGCCAATGGTCACCATAGCACATAGAAATTATTATTAGTAGTTAGTCTTGTTGAAGGTCGAGAGCCGCGCGTCCTCCGAAACATAACCCAACAAAGCCACACTGCTTCTTGACAAAATGCCCACTTAACCCAGCCGTATCAATGTGTCGGAGGAAACACGGTACACCTGGCGACCGTGTCAGTGTGCACTGCAACTGGCCCGCTACAGGAGTCGCTAGTGAGCGATGGGACAAGGACATCCCTGCCGGCCAAAGCTTCCCCTAAACCAGACGACGCTGGGCCAATTGTGCGCCACCCCATGGGTCTTCCGGTCGCGGCCAGCTGTGACGGAGCCTGGACTTGAACCCAGAATCTCGAGTGGCACAGCTATCACTGCGATGCAGCACCTTAGACCGCTGCACCACTCGGGAGGCCCTTTGGTATTCAGTAGAGGTCGATCGATTATGATTTTTCAACGCCGATGCCGATTACTGGTGGACCAAAAAAAGCGGACGATTTTTTCTTAATTTATTTGTAATAATGACAATTACAACAATACTGAATGAACACTTATTTTAACTTAATATAATACATCAATAAAATCAATTTAGCTTCAAGTAAATAATGAAACATGTTCAATTTGGTTTAAATAATGCAAAAACAAAGTGTTGGTGAAGAAAGTAAAAGTGCAATATGTGCTATGTAAGAAAGCTATATGGAAGCTGGTGGTTCCTTTTAACATGAGTCTTCAATATTCCCAGGTAAGAAGTTTTAGGTTGAAGTTATTATAGGAATTATGGGACTATTTCCCTCTATACCATTTGTATTTCATTAACCTTTGACTATTCAATGTTGTTCTTATAGGAACGTTAGTATTGCCAGTGTAACAGTATAGCTTTCTTCCCCCTCCTCGCTCCTCCCTGGGCTCGAACCAGCAACACAACAGCCACCATCGAAGCAGCATTACCCATGCAGAGCAAGGGGATCAACTACTAGAAGGCTCAGAGCGAGTGACGTTTGAAACGCTATTAGCGCACGCTAACTAGCTAGCCATTTCACTTTGGTTACACCAGCCTCATCTCGGGAGTTGATAGGCTTGAAGTCAAACAGCGCAATGCTTGACGCACAACGTAGAGCTGCTGGCAAAATGCACGAAAGTGCTGTTTGAATGTATGTAGATAATTAGATACTTGTATGCTCAGTCATATTATATGCAACGCAGGACACGCTAGATAATATCTAGTAATAACTACACATGGTTGATGATAACTAGTGATTATGATAGATTGTTTTTTATAAGATACGTTTATTGCTAGCTAAACAACTTACCTTGGCTTACTGCATTTGCGTAACAGGCAATCTCCTTGTGGAGTGCAACGAGAGGGAGGCAGGTCGTTATTGCGTTGGACTTGTTAACTGTAAGGTTGCAAGTTTGGATCCCCAGAGCTGAAAAGGTGAAAATCTGTCGTTCTGCCCCTGAACAAGGCAGTTAACCCACCGTTCCTAGGGAGCAATTGAAAATAAGAATGTGTTCTTAACTGACTTGCCTAGTTAAAAAAGGTATAAAAAAATATATATAAAAAATATTTTTAAAAATAATAATAATTGGCGCCCAAAAATACCGATTTCCAATTGTTATGAAAACTAGAAAATCGGCCCTAATTAAATCAGCCATTCCGATTAATCGGTCAACCTCTAGTATTCAGACTTACCTTAGTAAGGCGCTCTGCAGGTGTCACTCAGAATATATTTCATTCAACCGATGAAATCCCTCCCACTTGGAGTTTTCATTCAAAGGGGGTTTCACTACATTTATCTTAAGCCAGCTCTTTAAATATGGTGAACTTTGGTTATAATTTTGTCAACAGAAAAGGTTCATAATATAGAGATCAATGAAATAAAGCCATCTATGCACATTTGTCTCCGTTTCAGCACCAATTGGTAGATAAAAAAACTGATCTTGTAGATTACTTAGGCACATTTTAGGGTTAGGAAAGTATGTATGAATCATTAAAAAAAAGTTGAGAGCTTTACTCATGACATACTGTATATTGAAGAATAATAAATAGTGGGTCGATTCATCCTGAAAGTTGCCATATTCAAGTTCAATCCATGAAATATTGGAAGATGAAAAAAAAAGGTGTACAATAGGGGTTTAACAATAGTCCTATAAATCTACCCTAATTCTCACTAATCATGGAACTGTTGACAACGGTAACATGACAACAGTAAAACATTAACTCGGCAGGGTCAGCCCTACCGACGCCTACAGCTTGGGTCTCCAAATTTCATCCAGGCAAATTATAAAAAGGGCCCACAATTACAATTCTGAATAACATGACAGCTATTTCTAGCCTATTTCACTACGCAATACATCACATTGATATTATTTTCAGTTTGCTTCCATATGGCTGGTTTCACATACAGGCATCATAAGGAAAAATGACCTTAAAACATTGGCTGTGCGCATTTACAATCCCCTTCTCCAAACGGATTACTCATTGACCTAGCTCTTATCAATAGATCTTATCAAGTTGTAAATTACAGTGCACGGACAATGGTGTTATTTCTAATCAGAAAAAAAATATGTAAATGCTTTTTCCACCTTGAAACGGGTGAGATTTGCTAGACCTTATTCATCGTTTCCTCGCACGTAAAGGTGGTGGCATTATTGGGGGGAATTAAGTCAAGGTCAGAATACGGCGTATCTGTATACACACCTCATCCACACCATTTATTTGAGCACCCATGAATAGTGGGTGAATAGCATGCTATTCTCAAGCTTAAGTTCAAGGTCAGAATACGAAGAGAGAGAAAAGCTCATAAAAAAGGAAATTATGTTCCATTTACGCACGCTCAACTCCAATCTGGACCTAGGCCAATATGCAAAGTATTTTTGTAATGTGTAATGCAATATGAACTCAAGATGGAGCATTTTTATTGTTACAGAGCAGACATCATCATGCCCCGTATATACAAACACAAAACAGGAAGGGGTCTATCCCCTCTTGAGGTTCTTGAGAGAGCAGCCAAGGACTTGAGAGAAGGGAAGAGGTCCATTCAAGCAGCAATCAAGAGATGAAAAAAAGAATGGACTGAATGACACAGAAGGGGTGACAATAAAAAAGTAAACATCTGCCTGTACAAAAGAGAGGCCATGATAGCAGGGCACACACGGGGTCTGAGCTTCCTAAACCTATCAAGAATCTCAGAGAGAAGTTTCATGGGCTTTAGTAGCCTCAAATTATGAGAACTTGCCTATGAATTGGCACATTGAAACAACATCCCTGTCCCAGACAACTGGTCAAGGAATGGAAGAATAAGAGATATTGAACAGAGATGTACACTGAGGGTACAAAACATTAGGAACACCTGCTCTGTCAATGGCATAGACAGAACAGATTAATCCAAGTGAGCGCTGTGATCCATTTGTCAGGATTTGGCCAGGGTTGTTCCGGTTTTTGGTCACTAGATGCCCCCATTGTGCCTTTTGACCTTTTGTTTTCCCTTGATCCCCATTATTATTTGCACCTGTGCCTCGTTTCCCCTGATTGTATTTAAACCCTTTGTTTTCCTCAGTCCTTTGGTCTGTGTTTGTATGTTAGCACCCAGCCCTAGTTCTCTGTGAACTCTTGTTGATCCCGGTGGACTCTCTTGTGGAATTCTGTTTTTTGTTCTTGTTTGTTTGTTTTTGAGTATTTTTTGAGGCTTTTTGTGCTATACCTTCCACCTTGTGGATTTACCTTTTTGTCTTGGAGGATTACCTTTGTTCTTGTGGAATTCCTTTTTAGGTTGTGGAGTTACATGTTTTCCTGAAGAACTTCACTTTTTACTTCATTAAATACACCGTCTCAAGTACTGCTGTGTCTGCCTCATCTTCTGGGTTTTGCCAACTATTCGTGGCTCAGTTGGTTAAGTGACTGTTTCTCACTCCGGAGACCCGGGTTCGTAACCGGGTCCTGACACCATTATTGATGAATCTTGTTAAATCCACTTCAATAGGTGTAGATGAAGGGGAGGAGACGGGGTTAAAGAAGGATGCTTAAACCTTGAGACGTGGGTTGTGGATGTGTGCTATTCAAAGGGTGAATGGGCAAGACAAAATTATTCAGTGAATTTGAACGCGGTATGGTAATAGGTGCCAGGCACACCGGTTTCAGTGTGTCGAGAACTGCAACGTTGCTGGGTTTTTCACACTCAACAGTTTCCCGCGAATATCAAGAATGGGCCCATCACCCAATGGACATTCAGACAACTTGACACAACCGTGGAAAGCATTGGAGTCAACATGGGCCAGCATCCCTGTAGAACATTTGACACCTTGTAGAATCCATGCCCCTACGAAATGAGGCTGTTCTGAGGGGAGAGGGGGGTGCAACTCAATATAAGGAAGGTATTCCTAATGTTTTCTACACTCAGTGTAAATCTGAAGGGATGCATACATTTACGATATACAATATACCACACCCCCATTCCATGAATCAACCAGCACCATCACCCACTGTCCCAAAGCCAGCTCAACTTACCCTGTCCCTATTCTCCACTTACCCCATACCCGGGAAAGTTGTGCCAAAATATGTTTTCAAAACTGTCATGTTTACATGAATTCTGATTATTTCCAGGGATACACAACATCCTGAAATATACTGAATGTGCAAGACATTAAAAACCATCTTCCTAATATCGAGTTGTGTGATTGAAGTGGATTTAACAAGTGACATAAATAAGGGGTTGATCTTATCAAGCATTCAACTGGTCAGTCGATGTCATGGAAAGAGCAGGTTTTCTTAATGTTTCGTACACAGTGCATATGTAGACATCTTTGTTGTTAGAAAGAATAGTAGATTTCCCTTGACGCAGTGATGCTGAATGTAAAATGCACAATAGAGGTAGTAATATAGATCAGAAAAAGAAACAAGTGAAATGCGAGAGAAGAGAAAGAAGAAAAGAAACACGAAAACGCCATGTCTTATATACAGGTCAGTTCAGTACCATTATTCCAATGTAGAGGGTGCTGGAGGGATTGAGGAAGGAATGTACATGTAAACGGGGTAAAAGTGGCAGAATAAATACCAAATGGTCATAATAATCGTATTAAACAATATAGCAGCAACAAATGGTAATATTAAATCACTATAATCAAACAACTATGGCAGCAGCATACAGTGCCTTCAGAAAGTATTCATACCCCTTCACATATTACACATTTTGTAGTGTTACAGCCTGAATTCAAAATTGATTCAATTGATTTGGTTTTCCCACCCATCTTACCACATTACCCCATAATGACAAAGTGAAAACATGTTTAGACATTTTTTCAAATGGATTGAAAATTAAATAAAGTAATCTAATTTACATAACTATTCACACCTGTGAGTAATACATTGTAGCAGCACCTTTGGCAGAGATTACAGCTGAGAGACTTTTTAGGTAGGTCTCATAAGAGCTTGCCACACCTGTATTGCCTAACATTTACCCATTATTCTTTTCAAAATTCTTCAAAGCTCTGTCAAATTAGTTGCTGATCATTGCTAGAGAACCATTTTCAGGTCTTGCCATAGATTTTCAACTAGATGCAAGTCAAAACTGTAGCTCAGCCACTCAGGAACATTCATTGTCTTCTTGGTAAGCAACTCCAGTGTAGATTTGGCCTTGTGTTTTAGGTTATTGTCCTGTTGAAAGGTGAATTAATCTCCCAGTGTCTGGTGGAAAGCAGACTGAACCAGGTTTTCCTCAAGGATTCTACCTGTGCTTAGCTCCATTCAGTTTATTTTTTATCCTGAAAAACTCCCCGGTCCTAAACGATTAAACATACCCATAATATGATGCAGCAACCACTATGCTTGAAAATATGGAGAGTGGTACTCCATAATGTGTCGTATTGGATTTACCCCCCAAAATGTGCCTTGTTGCAAACAGGATGCATGGTTTGGAATTTTTTTTATTCTGTACCAGCGTCTTTTTTTTCACTCTGTCAAATAGGTTAATGTTTGGGGGACAGAGATAAGGTAGTCATTTAAAAAAAATACTGTTATTGTCCATGCAAATTATGTGACCTCCTGAACTTATTTAGGATGTCATAACAAAGGGGTTGAATACTTATTGACATTACTTAAGACATTACAGCTTTTAATTAATTTGTAAAAATAAAAATAAAAATCCACTTTGACATGAGGTATTGTGTGTAGGACAATGACAAAAAAAATCTAAATGTAATCAATTTTAGATTTGACAAAAAAAAAGTCAAGGGGTGTGAATACGTTCCGAAGTCACTACGTGGTGCTCCTCCCTCTATCATACTTCACCCCTCCTTCTCCATAAGTCCCATGATGTGTGTGTGCGTGTATGTGAGAGACACTGATTAATGTGGTTCACTCAGTCAGTAAAGAGGTTGTGCATGAGGGAGCAGCGGCAAAACACAAACACACACTAAACAAACTAATCGAAAAACAAACACTCCTGCCAGCCACTGAACGCTCCCTTCCTGCCACAGCAGCCTATTTTGAGCCAACTTGAAGCCTGAACAATTCCTAATTCAAGCACACATCTTTCGTATTAATCTAAAATTCATAAAAACAAGGACTTTTACAGCCCAAATAATAAAAGTATAATTTCTCCAAGAGGCACACCTTCTTCAAGGATGCTACAGTAAAGGGTGCAGGTCTTAAAAGTCTGCTAGAGCGAGACGTGCTCTGGCTTTTAACAAAAAAGGAGGGTCAAATGTTGTATTTTGGTGGTGCATTTGGTAAATCTATAGGATTAAAAAGAAACACACAGAGAGACTGAGAGAGAAGGAGTTAAAAATTCTGCCCCAAGTCTGCTCTCAGGAAGTGATGTCTTAAGCAGTAAACCTGCATGAAACACATTGTAGGCCCTCTGAACATAATAACTTTGGCCTTGTCCACGACCATGTGACAGAGTTCAGGCCTTAGCACATCAATGGTATAGTATAATTACAAAATGTCGCTGGTATGTTTTAGTCCCTTATTGTCGTTGTGATACCTGACACTCATATTGTGTGTGGCGCAAATACCACACACAGTGCGTGTGTCGGGACTATCAGAGGCAACACATTGATAATTCCCTACCCTGTATTTAGAGAGAAGGTATTTACACATATTCAGGAGCAGGAAATGTGTGTGGATGTCACGCCTTGCTGCTCGTACAACCTTAATCTCTTTCCGAGGCACTGAATGATGATGATGTACCGGGAAACATCTAGAATAGGCCGGCCAATGAATGCCTTCTCACACAAATAGCCTACCCTGATTTGACTTCATAAACCGGCTGGAAACAAAGACAAAAGTAATATCTGCCGCAGCAGACCTGCAACACACACACACACACGAGAGTAATCTGTAAAAAGAGTTCTGAAACTTTTCTAACCATATGAGGAACAACAGACGACTGACAAAGAAATGTTGAGGTAGTTTTCTAATTACCAATAATAAAATCATTTATAATAAAGTAGACAGCTGTTGAAACTTTAAATTCACAATGAACATGTCTGGCATTTATTGACAACTGAACAAAGTTAAATCAATCAATCAAATGTATTTATAAAGCCCTTCTTACATCAGCTGACGTCAAAGTGCTATACAGAAACCCAGCCTAAAACCCCCAAAAGCAAGCAATGCAGGTTTAGAAGCACGGTGGCTAGGAAAAACTCCCTAGAAAGGCCAAAACCTAGGAAGAAACTTAGAGAGGAACCAGGCAATGAGGGGTGGCCAGTCCTCTTCTTGCTGTTCCGGGTGGAGATTATAACAGAACATGGCCAAGATGTTCAAATGTTCATAGATAATAATAATCACAGTGGTTGTCGAGGGTGCAACAGGTCAGCACCTCAGGATTAAGGAAGCAGAAATCTGTCAGACATGATAAACTTAAATTCCTCCTCTGACTCACATACTGTAGCTAATATGTGTTTAATGAAAATCTCAGGACAAATGAAGTTAAGCCTGGTACCTTTAATGTTAAGCAGAAGTCTGCTTAAGTGTTTAGTACAGTGCCTCTGGCTGGATGATTTCATCACAGGATCAATGTTAGAGCGTTGGACTAGTAACCAAAAGGTTGCAAGATCGAATCCCTGAGCTGACAAGGTACAAATATGTCGTTCTGCCCCTAAACAAGGCAGTTAACTCACTGTTCCTAGGCCGTCATTGAAAATAAGAATAAGATCAGGTCCAGGATCAGTGTTTTGCTGTAAGAGAGAAACAACCTGTCTGTCTTCCTCCAAGCTACACCTCTCTGTACTATCAATAATTCCTGATCTAAATAGAGCCGGGGGACGTGGGAAACAGCTTTGGCTTTTCAACTGAACAACTCTGTCATAAACAGAGAGAGGAGACAGAGATGGAGGAGTAGAAAAGAGAGGAGAGACTGAGGGATAATTTGGCTGCTGCAGTGAACCCAACTAACCATGACAGGACCATCTAACATGCGCACACACACTAAGATCAGAAAGTGACAGAGGGACCAAGGAAAGTCGTGCCCAAATAACAGAACAATTACCTCGTCTCAGACACAGTCTAAAAGACTGTCATAACAAAACAGACACAAGACCCATCTACAGTATAACCAAAACACTTCTGGAACCAACAGTCCTTATTTAGAACCAATGTGCTTTCAGAACCAAGGGCCTGATTTACCAAGCTTTTCACCAGACAATCTTCCCACTTGTTTAGTTCACAGTGGGATTAAATGCTCAAAAAAGCTGAAAAACTCCACTGTCCCCATATTCACAATCAATAAACATACAAACACATCTACTCCAGGATCTACCCCCCCCCCCCACCCAGGCCTACCTCCTTCCCCAGTTCTTCTCTGATGACCTGCTGAATCTCCTCCATAGAACTCTGTGGTGCTCTGCTGTGCAGGACTTTGAGGGTGGAGGTGTACTCCTCAGGTAGGAGGTAGTCAAGGGCTCCCAGGTGTTGACCCACCTTGATGAAGGTGCCTCTGTTGGCGCAGCACAGGTTACGCAGTCTCTCAGCTGACCGACGGTGCACCTGCAGGGGGGAGGGAGAACACGTCATTGTAATAATGGTTGACTACTCATCATCGTCCTCCATTTCATTGTCATCGTTGTAATCATCAACATCATGGCCATGAGTCAAGGTCATCATAGTCAACGTCGTCATTGTTAGCGGCAGTGTCATGAACGCCATCATCGTTATCAAAACAGACTCAGTTTTGTACCAACAGGGCATGAAAATAGATGGCAAATACAAAAACACACACACGTTCAGCATTCTCTCTCAAGCACATTGTTGCATCTGAAGGGCCGTTAAGTGTAATGTGATTCCATGCCGTGTGTGAACCAGCTGGTGGAGTTGATAATGTCGCTCTCCTGGGACCTGTGCAAATAAAGGGGCGTGAAATGAGCTCCCTTTAGCCCTTTACCCCTGCCAAAAACACACAGGCTCTTCCTGCAACCCCCTGTACCCCTCTGTAACCCCCTTAACCGTCAGGGGACCACTCCACATCAGCACCGTCTGGGAACAGAGGCTCACTTCATTATATGACTTCTCCTTTAGCCAGTCAGATGTGGCTATATGGATGCCAGCTAGCATTAGATATCAACCACTGTAGCACTAGCCATCAGCTAGCATCAGCTACCATTGGCAATCATCTACCATTGGCAATCATCTACTAGTCATCAATTAGCATCAGCCTTTCCATCTGCTAGCATCAGCCATCCTATTGTAACGGAGTTAAGAACATACAATAAGCTCACTCAAGTTTCCAGTTTTAATAGTCATATGCACAGGATACACATGGTATACGAAATTATCACTTGCCGGTTCCCTCTCGACATTGCAACAACGATAAGAAATTTTAAACAAAAAAACTCCAAAGCTAGCTTGCAATGTCAGATGGAGCCATCCAAGAAGTTCCTTTTGGGTAGCTCAACCCGTTGAAACGCTGTTAAGGCGTATGGTCTGGCGCCGACAGAGATGGCCGCCTCGCTTCGCGTTCCTAGGAAACTTTCTATTTCTTACATGGTTTCCCCAGGAAATCTTAGGTTTTATTACATAGTCGGAGGAACTATAAGAGCAATGGCAACTCACCAACATTACGACCAGGAATAGAACTTTCCCGAAGTGGATCCAATGTTTGGTCCACCACCCAGGACAAAGGATCGGATACCAGCCGGCAACCCAAAACAACGGCGCCGCAGAAGGGGTAGACTGAGAGGTCTTTCTTGTCAGGCCCCGTAGGCGTGCACACTGTGCACCGCTCCCGAGCATACTAATCGCCAATGCCCAGTCTCTTGACAACAAGGTAGACAAAATCAAAGCAAGGGTTGCCTTCTAGAGAGACAGAGACTAACATTCTGTTTCACGGAAACATGGCTCACTCGAGGGACGCTATCGGAGTCGGTACAGCCACCTGGTTTCTTCACGCATCGAGGCGCCAGAATCAAGTATCTCTCTGGTAAGAAGGGCGAGGGGGGGGGCTTATGATTAACGAGACGCGGTGTGATCACAACAACAAACAGGAACTCAAGTCCTTTTGTTCACCTGACATAGAATTCCTTACAATAAAATGCCAACCGCATTTTCTGCCAAGAGAATTCTCTTTGTTTATAATCACAGTTGTGTATATTCCCCCCCCAAGCAGACACCGACGGCCCTGAAAGAACTTAATTTGACTATGTAAACTGGGAACCACATATCCTGAGACTGCATTTATTGTAGCTGGGGATTTGAACAAGGCTAATCTGAAAATAAGGCTCCCTAAATTTTACCAGCATATCGATTGCGCGACCCGGGCTGGCAAAACCCTGGATCATTGTTATTCTAACTTCCGCGGCGCATATAAAGCCTTCCCCCCCATCTTTCGGAAAAGCTGACCACGACTTAATTTTATTGCTGCCAGCCTATAGACATACTAAAACAGGAAGCACCCGTGCTCAGGTCTGTGCAACGCTGGTCCAACCAATCGGATTCCACGCGTCAAGATTGCTTCTATCACGTAGACTGGGATATGTTCCGCATAGCGTCGAAACAACAACATTGATGAACACGCTGATTCGGGGAGTGAGTTCATTAGCAAGTGCATCGGTGATGTTGTACCCACAGCGTCTATTAAAACATTCTCCAACCAGAAACCGTGGATTGGTGCCAGCATTCATTCAGGGCAAGGTGACCAGAAACATGACCGAATACAAACAGTGTAGCTATTCCCTCCAAGGCAATCAAACAAGCTAAGCGTCAGTATAGAGACAAAGTAGAGTTGCAATTCAACGGCTCAGACACGAGAGGTAGGTGGCAGGGTCTACAGTGAATCACAGACTACAAAAGAAAAACCAGCCGTGTCGCGGACCAGGTCTTGCTCCCAGACAAACTAAACAATTCCTTTGCTCGTTTTGAGGAAAACACAGTGCAACTGACACGGCCCGCTACCAAAACCTGCGGGCTCTCCTTCACTGCAGCCAACTTGAGTAAAAGATTTAAACGTGTTAACCCTCGCAAGGCTGCAGGCCCAGACGGCATTCCCGGCCGCATCCTCAGAGCATGTGCAGACCAGCTGGCTGGTTATACAATCAATCCTTATCCCAGTCTGCTGTTCCCACATGCTTCAAGAGGGCCACCATTGTTCCTGTTCCCAAGAAAGTGAAGGTAACTGAGCTAAATGACTATCGCCCCGCACCGCCCTGCAGCACTCCCGTCATCATGAAGTATTTTGAGAGACTAGTCAAGGACCATATCACCTCCACCCTACCTGACACCCTAGACCCACTCCAATTTGCTTACCACCCCAATGGGTCCAGACGACACAATCACAATGATACTGCCCTAACCCATCTGGACAAGAGGAATACCCATGTAAGAATGCTGTTCATAGACTACAGCTCAGCATTTAACACCATAGCACCCTCCAAACTTGTCATTAAGCTCGAGACCCTGGGTCTCGACTTCCTGACGGGCCGCCCCCAGGTGGTCAACTGAACTCAACTGAATGACTTGATTAGTGTAGTGTTAGCTAGCTACATAGTTGTCTTTGCTGTCTTCGTATCCAAGATAATTGTGTAGTTTAGAGCGTGTAGTCTTAGAGTGATTATCTTAATTTACTGAGGTTAGCTAGCCAGCTATTTGTCGTCCTTAACGTAGGAGACACTGCTAGCTAGCCAACAGCTAGCCAACGTCTACTGAATAGAACTTCCGCACTCAACAACCCGGTCGCATTCCGCTTCGCTCCACAGGTAGTATCACATTTTTCATTTCATTTCATTACAGCACAACGGTTTGATTTGTTTGATCGTAGCTAGCTACATAGCTAGCTACATAGCCGTCTGTGTATCAAAGATAATTGTGTAGTCTAGAGCGATTTTCTAGGTTAGCTAGCCAGCTATTGTCGTTCTTTTACGCGAAGTAACATAATCAACACTGCTAGCTAGCCAGCTAGCCCCCGAATAGCAGCACTGTAGAAACTATTACACTCAACGGAACGACTTGATTAGTGTAGTGTCAACAACGCAGCCACTGCCAGCTAGCCTACAAAGTCAACGCAGCCACTGCCAGCTAGCCTACTTCAGCAGTACTATATCATTTGAATCATTTTAGTCAATAAGATTCTTGCTACGTAAGCTTAACTTTCTGAACATTCGAGACGTGTAGTCCACTTGTCATTCCAATCTCCTTGCATTAGCGTAGCCTCTTCTGTAGCCTGTCAACTATGTGTCTGTCTATCCCTGTTCTCTCCTCTCTGCACAGACCATACAAACGCTCCACACCGCGTGGCCGCGGCCACCCTAATCTGGTGGTCCCAGCGCGCATGACCCACGTGGAGTTCCAAGTCTCCGGTAGCCTCTGGAACTGCCGATCTGCGGCCAACAAGGCAGAGTTCATCTCAGCCTATGCCTCCCTCCAGTCCCTCGACTTCTTGGCACTGACAGAAACATGGATCACCACAGATAACACTGCTACTCCTACTGCTCTCTCTTCGTCCGCCCACGTGTTCTCGCACACCCCGAGAGCTTCTGGTCAGCGGGGTGGTGGCACCGGGATCCTCATCTCTCCCAAGTGGTCATTCTCTCTTTCTCCCCTTACCCATCTGTCTATCGCCTCCTTTGAATTTCATGCTGTCACAGTTACCAGCCCTTTCAAGCTTAACATCCTTATCATTTATCGCCCTCCAGGTCCCCTCGGAGAGTTCATCAATGAGCTTGATGCCTTGATAAGCTCCTTTCCTGAGGACGGCTCACCTCTCACAGTTCTGGGCGACTTTTTCCCCACGTCTACCTTTGACTCATTCCTCTCTGCCTCCTTCTTTCCACTCCTCTCCTCTTTTGACCTCACCCTCTCACCTTCCCCCCCCTACTCACAAGGCAGGCAATACGCTCGACCTCATCTTTACTAGATGCTGTTCTTCCACTAACCTCATTGCAACTCCCCTCCAAATCTCCGACCACTACCTTGTATCCTTTTCCCTCTCGCTCTCATCCAACACTTCCCACACTGCCCCTACTCGGATGGTATCGCGCCGTCCCAACCTTCGCTCTCTCTCCCCCGCTACTCTCTCCTCTTCCATCCTATCATCTCTTCCCTCTGCTCAAACCTTCTCCAACCTATCTCCTGATTCTGCCTCCTCAACCCTCCTCTCCTCCCTTTCTGCATCCTTTGACTCTCTATGTCCCCTATCTTCCAGGCCGGCTCGGTCCTCCCCTCCCGCTCCGTGGCTCGACGACTCATTGCGAGCTCACAGAACAGGGCTCCGGGCAGCCGAGCGGAAATGGAGGAAAACTCTCCTCCCTGCAGACCTGGCATCCTTTCACTCCCTCTACATTTTCCTCCTCTGTCTCTGCTGCTAAAGCCACTTTCTACCACTCTAAATTCCAAGCATCTGCCTCTAACCCTAGGAAGCTCTTTGCCACCTTCTCCTCCCTCCTGAATCCTCCTCCCCCCCCCCCCCTCCTCCCTCTCTGCAGATGACTTCGTCAACCATTTTGAAAAGAAGGTCGACGACATCCGATCCTCGTTTGCTAAGTCAAACGACACCGCTGGTTCTGCTCACACTGCCCTACCCTGTGCTCTGACCTCTTTCTCCCCTCTCTCTCCAGATGAAATCTCGCGTCTTGTGACGGCCGGCCGCCCAACAACCTGCCCGCTCGACCCTATCCCCTCCTCTCTTCTCCAGACCATTTCCGGAGACCTTCTCCCTTACCTCACCTCGCTCATCAACTTATCCCTGACCGCTGGTTACGTCCCTTCCGTCTTCAAGAGAGCGAGAGTTGCACCCCTTCTGAAAAAACCTACACTCGATCCCTCCAATGTCAACAACTACAGACCAGTATCCCTTCTTTCTTTTCTCTCCAAAACTCTTGAACGTGCCGTCCTTGGTCAGCTCTCCCGCTATCTCTCTCAGAATGACCTTCTTGATCCAAATCAGTCAGGTTTCAAGAGTAGTCATTCAGCTGAGACTGCTCTTCTCTGTATCACGGAGGCGCTCCGCACCGCTAAAGCTAACTCTCTCTCCTCTGCTCTCATCCTTCTAGACCTATCGGCTGCCTTCGATACTGTGAACCATCAGATCCTCCTCTCCACCCTCTCCGAATTGGGCATCTCCGGCGCGGCCCACGCTTGGATTGCGTCCTACCTGACAGGTCGCTCCTACCAGGTGGCGTGGCGAGAATCTGTCTCCTCACCACGCGCTCTCACCACTGGTGTCCCCCAGGGCTCTGTTCTAGGCCCTCTCCTATTCTCGCTATACACAAAGTCACTTGGCTCTGTCATAACCTCACATGGTCTCTCCTATCATTGCTATGCAGACAACACACAATTAATCTTCTCCTTTCCCCCTTCTGATGACCAGGTGGCGAATCGCATCTCTGCATGTCTGGCAGACATATCAGTGTGGATGACGGATCACCACCTCAAGCTGAACTTCGGCAAGACGGAGCTGCTCTTCCTCCCGGGGAAGGACTGCCCGTTCCATTATCTCGCCATCACGGTTGACAATTCCATTGTGTCCTCCTCCCAGAGCGCTAAGAACCTTGGCGTGATCCTGGACAACACCCTGTCGTTCTCAACTAACATCAAGGCGGTGGCCCGTTCCTGTAGGTTCATGCTCTACAACATCCGCAGAGTACGACCCTGCCTCACACAGGAAGCGGCGCAGGTCCTAATCCAGGCACTTGTCATCTCCCGTCTGGATTACTGCAACTCGCTGTTGGCTGGGCTCCCTGCCTGTGCCATTAAACCCCTACAACTCATCCAGAACGCCGCAGCCCGTCTAGTGTTCAACCTTCCCAAGTTCTCTCACGTCACCCCGCTCCTCCGCTCTCTCCACTGGCTTCCAGTTGAAGCTCGCATCCGCTACAAGACCATGGTGCTTGCCTACGGAGCTGTGAGGGGAACGGCACCTCAGTACCTCCAGGCTCTGATCAGGCCCTACACCCAAATAAGGGCACTGCGTTCATCCACCTCTGGCATGCTCGCCTCCCTACCACTGAGGAAGTACAGTTCCCGCTCAGCCCAGTCAAAACTGTTCGCTGCTCTGGCTCCCCAATGGTGGAACAAACTCCCTCACGACGCCAGGACAGCGGAGTCAATCACCACCTTCCGGAGACACCTGAAACCCTACCTCTTTAAGGAATACCTAGGATAGGATAAAGTAATCCTTCTCACCCCCCCCCTTAAAATATTTAGATGCACTATTGTAAAGTGGCTGTTCCACTGGATGTCATAAGGTGAATGCACCAATTTGTAAGTCGCTCTGGATAAGAGCGTCTGCTAAATGACTTAAATGTAATTTAATGTAAATGTGGTGAGGGTAGGTAACAACATCTCCAACCTCCTGATCCTAAACACTGGTGCCCCACAAGGGTGCGTTCTCAGCCCTCTCCTGTAATCCCTGTTCACCCATGACTGCGTGGCCATGCCTGCTTCCAACTCAATCATCAAGTTTGCAGACGACACTACGGTGGTAGGCTTGATTTCCAACGACAGCGAGACGTCCTACAGGGAGGAGGGGAGGGCCCTCGGCGTTTGTTGACACTGAATGTCAACAAAACAAAGGAGATGATAATGGACTTCAGGAAACAGCAGAGTGAGCAGCCCCCTATCCACATCGACAGGACAGTAGTGGAGAAGGTGGAAAGTTTTAAGTTCCTCAGCATACACATCACAGACAAACTGAAATGGTCCACCCACACAGAGAGTGGAGAAGGCACAGTAGCACCTCTTCAACCTCAGGAGGCTGATGAAATTTGGCTTGTCACCAAAAACACTTTTACAGATGCACAATCGAGAGCATCCTGTTGGGCTGTATCACCGCCTGGTACCGCAACTGCTCCGCCCACAACCGTAAGACTCTCCAGAGGGTAGTGAGGTCTGCACAACGCATCACCGGGGCCAAACTACCTGCCCTCCAGGACACCTACACCACCCGATGTCACAGGTAGACCAAAAAGATCAAGGACAACAAACAACCACCCGAGCCACTGCCTGTTCACCCCGCTATCATCCAGAAGGTGAGGTCAGTACAAGTGCATCAAAGCTGGGACCGAGAGACAGAAAAACAGCTTCTATCTCAAGGCCATCAGACTGTTAAACAGCCATTACTAACATTGAGTGGCTGCAGCCCACATACTGACTCAACTCCAGCCACTTTAATAATGGAAAAATGTATGTAATAAATGTATCACGAGCCACTTTAAGCAATGCCACTTTATATAATGTTTACATAACCTACATTACTCATATGTATATTCTGTACTCTATACCATTTACTGCATCTTGCCTATGCCGTTCAGGCATCGCTCATTCATATATTTCTATGTACATATTCTTATTAATTCCTTTACACTTGTGTGTGTTTATAAGGTAGTTGTGAAATTGTTAGGTTAGATTACTTAGATATTACTGCATGGTCGGAACTAGAAGCACAAGCATTTCGCTACTCGCATTAACATCTGCTAACCATGTGTATGTGACAAATACAATTTGATTTGAGAAGATCACTGGTTTGTAGCCCAGTATGGGGTGGTCGAGCAGTGGAGGAAGTTAAACTGTTAGCAGCACATTAACGTCAGTGACACTAGAACTGGCTAAAGTGGACATGTATGCAGTGTGCTCCATTTCTACATGCAGTCGAGCTTCCCTGGTTTCCAGTGTTTCAGTCGTTTGTTGAGGAATGAACATGCTCAAGGCACACGGACAAAAACACAACCACACACTTTAACCCTGCATCATTTAAGCATAATCCTCTCACAATAGGGTGGGTGGGAGATTGGATGGTTGTCCGGTGGGCATTTTAGTAAGTGAGTGAGTGAGCCGGGCCAGATCCACTATAGGCAGCAGCCTCTCCTCTCTCCAACTCCCAGATAATAATTGTTTTATTTTTTAGGGGGTAGATCCGTTTTAATATTGCAGATAGATTGTGGCTTCCATCAATGTAAGGGACACCTATTAATTGAATTGCATTCCAGGTGACTACCCTGTGAAGCTGGTTGAGAGAAAGCCAAGAGTGTGCAAAGCTGTCATCAAGGCAAAGGGTGGCTACTTTGAAGAATCTCAAATATGAAATAAACATTTTGATTTATGTAAAAAAAAAAAATTACATGTGTCAAAATAAAGAAAAATCCTTGAATGAATAAGTGTGGACAGTTTGCAGCTAAATCTGCAGAGCTGGGATGGTTGTATCCCCCATATATATAACATTATACTGGTTGCAAGAATTTTGGAAAATAATTTCAAAGTTTTTAATCTGCCGCTGTTTTGTGTATCAGTTCAAAAACCATGTGCCATGGAATCGGAACAATTAAAAACCTCTTCCACAAGAATTGTGCAATCTTTATGGCACAGCTTTCAATTTTCCGGCCCTTAAATTAAACTGGTACTTTTGATTTATCATAATTTCCTTTAATGCATGCCCGACAAACAAGTTCCTTACTTTCTCCCCCTTCCACTTACCTCGCCATTTTTGCAGTAATGCTGCAATTAGTTGTAATTTTGAGTAGAGCAGACATTTCCATATATTTTTGTTAGCTACGTGTGTGACAACTTCAACAGCCCTATTTAGGATATCATTTACAAATATTATACCTTTTTCAAAAAAATCAATATTAGTTTAACCATAATATTTGTTGTAATATTTGTTGTCTTTTCCAGGGGATTAACTTGAATTTGCAACCAACTTTATATGGCTTGCTTTAAAAATAGCAATATTTGAGAGATTATTTCATTTTAAAATACCTGAATGTGCGCTTGTAATCTGAATAAAAGGGTAAAAGGCCATTCTTGAACATCTTACTAAAGCCTTTAGTGAGAGATCTAACACTAACATTTAAACAATTTCTGCCCTATTCATTATATAAATAGGCCCATTAAATTGTGTCTGGCTTGCCAGGTGTAGGCAAGGCCATAATGTTGATCAGGGTGATTTCTCCACAAATAGACAGGTATTTTCCTTTCCATGGTGGCAATATCTTATCTTTGTTTGCTAACCTTCTATTGAAATGTGTTGGAATGAGATAATTTCTTTCTTCCAGAATATAAGTAGATATAAGTATGTTCACTTCACCGTTAGACCATTTTATTGGTCAACTCCACGGTAATGTAAAAGTTGTATATTTCTGTGATCCAATACGTAATATAGTACCATAATTTGGTTGTAATCGAGAAAGGATCTTGACCATCCATGAGGCTGTGGAGGGATTCTAATTGTGGATTTAAATGAAAAGATGAATAACGACATGTTTTTAAGCCCAGGATTTCTATGCCCTTGATACTATTGTTGGATCTGATTTTAATAGCGAATATTTCAATGGCCATAATAAATAGATATGCTGATAGTGGACAACCTTGTTTTATGCCTCTTGGCAGTTTATTACTCTCTGAGAAGTAGTCATTATTTACCAGTTTATACCTAGGGTTACTATACATAACTTTAACCCATTGTATAAGTGATTCTCCAAAATTGAAATATTCCAGGCATTTATATATAAATTCCAGTCGTACATTAAACCTTTTCAAGTCAGCTATGAATACAAGGCCTGGTTTCCCAGATTTTTGTTTCCAGTTTTCAGTAATAATGAAATCAGACCTTGTTCAGTATTGGATAATCTACCATTTTTAGAGGAGTGGTTTTAAAAAATGCCTCTGAGTACATCAAAAAAGGTTTGGTATGCCACCCAGCCCTGGAGTTTTCCTGGGACTTAAAGGCTTTCATTGCGTCAACAAGTTCCTCTGCTGTAATTTGGTCTTCGTATGAGTCTTTCTGTATAGTTCCCAAATAATTACACAGTCAGGCCATGAGGAGACCATTCACTTCCCCGTGGAGCCAAACCAAACATGGGCTGTTTCACCCCATCACACTCCACACACACTCTGAGTGAGCTACTGAGGAAACAGGGGAAGGAGAGAAGAGAAGAGAGGAGGATTTTTTTTTAAGTGTGTGAAAGGGGATGATTTGAAAAGAGGAGTTGGTGATAGTATGGAACAGGGCCTGAAGGAGAAAGGAGGGAAGGAAACATTGTCAATAAAAAGAAGGGGTACATGAGGAGGGAGATCGGATAGGGGAAGAGGGAAAATGAGATAGAGGAAGGAGGTTGAATTTTTCTCCACTGGTTTATCCTCTAGGGAAAAACCGTGCCACCTGTCAGCCCTCCAGCCTTACCCTGGCACCACACACACAAACCCCCTCTCAGTCTCTCTCTCGCCTTCTCCATCTCCCCTCTCCTATTTCAGTCACTGCAGTTAATTATCTTCCCCATTGGTGGCAGTGTAACAGAATGCCATCATCATGGCGTTGTAGATTTGTATGGGGCGTGAAGACAGCGCCGCTCAGGGAGCCAAGGCTATGGCCCACTCTCAAAACACATCCTCAACATGCTATGCAGACACACATACCCACACACAGAAAGTGTCCCCATGCTCCTGCTTCCGAGCTATACCGATCGCCAGCCCCCTCACTCCCTCTCTCCATTTATCTATCTCTTTACCCCTCTACCTCCATTTCTCTCTCCCCCCCAGCTTCTCACTCTAAGTTATGCCCAGCCCCCTCACTTCCTCTCTTCTTCCCTCCATTTTTTTCTCTAGCCCACTCCATCCATTTCAGTCTCCCTCTTTCCCTCAACTAACCCCAGCCCCCTCACTCCCTCTTTATCCCTACATTTTGCTCCCCATTTCTCTCCCCTCGCAGCCCCCCCCCTCGCAGCTATTCTCGCAGCTCTCTCTACCCTCGCAGCTCTCCCTCCCCCTCGCAGCTCTCCCTCCCCCTCGCAGCTCTCCCTCCCACCCTCGCAGCTCTCCCTCCCCCCTCGCAGCTATTCTCGCAGCTCTCCCCCCTCGCAGCTATGCTCGCAGCTGCTCGCAGCTCTCCCCCCTCGCAGCTATGCTCGCAGCTATGCTCGCAGCTCTCCCCCCCTCGCAGCTATGCTCGCAGCTCCCCCCCCTCGCAGCTATGCTCGCAGCTCCCCCCTCGCAGCTATGCTCGCAGCTCCCCCCCCCCCAGCTATGCTCGCAGCTCTCCCCCCAGCTATGCTCGCAGCTCTCCCTCCCCCTCGCAGCTCCCACCCCCCCGCAGCTATGCTCGCAGCTCTCCCTCCCCTCGCAGCTCCCTCCCCCTCGCAGCTATGCTCGCAGCTATCTCCCCCAATCGCAGCTATTCTCGCAGCTCTCTCCCTCGCCACTATTCTCGCGGCTCTCTCCCTCGCCACTATTCTCGCGGCTCTCTCCCTCGCCACTATTCTCGCGGCTCTCTCCCTCGCCACTATTCTCGCGGCTCTCTCCCTCGCAGCTATTCTCGCGGCTCTCTCCCTCGCAGCTATTCTCGCGGCTCTCTCCCTCGCAGCTATTCTCACGGCTCTCTCCCTCGCAGCTATTCTCACGGCTCTCTCCCTCGCAGCTATTCTCACGGCTCTCTCCCTCGCAGCTATTCTCACGGCTCTCTCCCTCGCAGCTATTCTCACGGCTCTCTCCCTCGCAGCTATTCTCACGGCTCTCTCCCTCGCAGCTATTCTCACGGCTCTCTCCCTCGCAGCTATTCTCACGGCTCTCTCCCTCGCAGCTATTCTCACGGCTCTCTCCCTCGCAGCTATTCTCACGGCTCTCTCCCTCGCAGCTATTCTCACGGCTCTCTCCCTCGCAGCTATTCTCACGGCTCTCTCCCTCGCAGCTATTCTCACGGCTCTCTCCCTCGCAGCTATTCTCACGGCTCTCTCCCTCGCAGCTATTCTCACGGCTCTCTCCCTCGCAGCTATTCTCACGGCTCTCTCCCCTCGCAGCTATTCTCACGGCTCTCTCCCCTCGCAGCTATTCTCGCAGCCCTGCCCCCCTCGCAGCTATTCTCGCAGCCCTCCCCCTCGCAGCTATTCTCGCAGCTCTCCCCCCCTCGCAGCTCTCCCCCTTGCAGCTCTCTCCCCCTCGCAGCTATGCTCGCAGCTCTCTCCCCCTCGCAGCTATGCTCGCAGCTCTCTCCCCCTCGTAGCTATTCTCGCAGCTCTCCCCCTTGCAGCTCTCCCCCTCGCAGCTATGCTCGCAGCTCTCCCCCTCGCAGCTCTCCCCTACCTCGCAGCTATTCTTGCAGCTCTCCCCCTCGCAGCTATTCTCGCAGCTTTCTCCCCCCCTCGCAGCTATTCTCGCAGCCCTCCCCCTCGCAGCTATGCTCGCAGCTCTCCCCTACCTCGCAGCTATTCTTGCAGCTCTCTCCCGCCTCGCAGCTATGCTCGCAGCTCTCTCTCCCCTCGCAGCTATTCTCAGCTCTCTCCCTCTCCCAATAGCAGAGCTGTGTGTGCGACAGGGATGATAACTGCAGACATTAATGACATTAGCACACACACACCTTTAGAGGAGCAGTGCAAAAACACTGTCAGGATTCTACAGGGTCATTATCAATGTTCATCACAGCCAGAGCACTAACATGAGCCACAAGGGGTTACCACAGACCCAACACACACAACTTAGACAGCCAGAGAAGTACACACGTGCACTGTGTCTACTACTAAGGCTGGATCATGTTGTTGTATTGTTCAATGTTTTAATTAAGTAAATGTTCTGATTGTTGCTGCCTTCTTGGCCAGGTCTCCCCTTGAAAGAGACTGGGTCTCAACAGGCTTTTCTTGGATAAATGAAGGTTAAATAAATGTTAAAAAATGATAAATGCTCACACCAACTGAAGAGACCCTAAACCGGGACCTGGAGTCATCTATACAGCAGTTTAAAACCCTGCTCTGTCATGTTACATTGAAGACCTCCGAGCTCTCCCTAGTCCCGCTCTGTCGTTAGCCCACCACAACACTCATCTAAAGTGATGTTTAAATCTGTCTCGCGCTGCCTGTGGCCCCCGAGGCAAGATGGCTAATCAATGATGTCTAATGCAGTCTTTCTATGTCAAACAGACCAGGAGCCAAGCCGGTGTGGATTAATGCTCCAGAGCTTCAATATAATATGTGTGTCACACAATGGGAGAATGGTGTGTGTGTAATTTGTTTAATGATTTAACCAAAACACACAAGTGCTTTTGACTCTTTTATTGATCAAACTCCCAAAGCCTTGACAAAAAAGTCCACAAATGTTTTATTTTGTGACTACTAATGTGTGGGAGCATGAGTGAACATTTAAATAGAGGCCTAGTCCACTTCCTCATTCTTTGTACTGGAGTGGCCAGTACAGAGATATAGGATATTTGATTCTGAGAAAGTGAATTCTTGGGATTTCATAACATTCATAACACCATCTCAATTTGCACTTGTCGAAGTGGAGTCCTGCAGTACTTTTTGGACAAATACTTTGACATCTTTTTATATTTTGAGAAAATAAAATGAAAGTTCTGAGTAGCTTCCCCGCAAACTGACACAGAACAGTTGCAAGTAGAAAACCAACAGGGTGGTAGTGCTCTTCAAGCTGTTGCTTTGTCCTGCTCTGGACTTCACTGAAAATGAAAAGAGCATCTCTGTGTGACTCCATTAATATAAAACAGCTAAATCTGTGACTTATTTCTGGATTCAAGAGGCAGACAGAGGAGGGACAGGGGGTCAAAGGGAGAAAGGGTGGGGGACAAGAGGGGACACCATACAGATAAGAATGGGGTCTGTGGAGAAGATTTGGGGCCCCTGGTGGAGTCACGGTATACTGCTGTCTGGTACTACAGTATAGGGCCATGAGGCCCCTGGTGGAGCCATGCCATAATGCTGTCTGGTACTACAGTATAGGGCCATGAGGCCCCTGTTGGTGCCATGCTATAATGGTGTCTGGTACTACAGTATAGGGCCATGACGCCCCTGGTGGGAGTCATGACATAATGTATGTAGTTCTGTCTTTGAGCTGTTCTTGTCTATTGATGTTCTGTATTATGTCATGTTTCATGTTTTGTGTTGACCCCAGGAAGAGTAGCTGCAGCTTTCGCAACAGCTAATGGGGATCCTAATAAAATACCAAAATAGCAATAATGCTGGGTGGTACTCCAGTATAGGGCCATGAGGCTATACAATAAGTGCATTTAAATCCGTTGGTTCTTCAAACCGCAGCCCCTTGATCCCCACAGCAACACTCAGATGGTCACTAGGAACCACTACCATACCCACGTACTCTCTGAATGAGATGCTTGCTAATCCAAGCCAGCAGTGTGTGAGTGAAGGAATGAGCGAGAGGAAGTGAAGGCTCGGCTACCTGTCGTGTGTGGCGACAGGTAGCCTAGCAGTTAAGCGTGT
This sequence comes from Oncorhynchus gorbuscha, assembly GCF_021184085.1. Lineage (NCBI taxonomy): Eukaryota > Metazoa > Chordata > Actinopteri > Salmoniformes > Salmonidae > Oncorhynchus > Oncorhynchus gorbuscha. Next base: position 40,267,026 of record NC_060189.1, on the reverse strand, counting down.
TGGGCCAGTAACCGAAAGGTTGCTGGTTCCAATCCCGAGCTGACTAGGTGAAAAATATGTTGGTGTGCCCTTGAGCAAGGCAATTAACCATAATTGCTCCTGTAAATCGCTCTGGATAAGAGTGTCTGCTAAATGACTCAAATGTAATGTAAATGTCTGAAGTTTAGCTGTGTTGGCTAGATGTAAGGTGTGGTCAGATAAAGAGGATAAGAGGTCAGAGGAGCCAGCACTAACAACTTGACTGGTGTTCATACACTATAACAGAGAGGAGACACACAGTCACAGACAAACACACATCTATTCATCATATCACACACAAACACAGTCAAAGACTCAGGATTTTCCCTTCGTTTGTATTGGCTTTGAAGATCAATGACCTACAATTGAAAGAGAGCGCTGAGACACAGGCCCCTCTCAGTGTTGCCATTAATTACACAACAGGCTCAATAGCCGACAAGCCGTTCCTTTCAGTTAGGGGTTTAGGTGGAGGCTGCTCCTCTATGTCTGTGTCTTGGATCCTCAAGAAATAACCAGTGGGACCAAGTGGGAACTTCAGTATCGATGACTGATGGTTTAAACAAGACAAGGAATGTGTTCTCTTGTCTTCTCATTTGGGTTTTAAAAATCACCCCTCTTACATCGTAAAGTGCTTTGAGGACCGATACATTACTATCATGAGGACTTGTAACCAGGAGGCATTGCATTGACGGCCACTGTTTGACAATTCCTTACAGGCGATGCGTCGGGTGACATTTAAACGACACATCCTATTAAAGAGACAGCGGATGAAGGATGGATGACAATACAGGATGTAGTGTATCAGTAGTGCTGCTGTCTGATGACAATGTAAGAGTGTCGACTGTACTTAATGATGTCACGTCCTCCTAATGAGGAGAGACTAATGGACTTTCTCGTCGAGTGTCTATAGGGTCTGACAGAGACGGAGACAAAGAGTGAGAGAGAGACAGGCCAGAACGAGAGGCAGAGGCAGAGACCGAGGCCAAGACCGAGATGCAGAGAGGCATTGAAAGAGAGGCATAGAAAGAGAGAGGCAGAGAGAAACAGTGAGAGGGAGAGACAGAAACAGGCATAGAAAGAGTCAGAGAGAGAGCTCAGGAAGAACTGAGAAGGTTATACCGCTCATCTGCGCTCTCCCTCTCCCTTTCTCATCCTCCCATCTCCCTCTCTACGCACTACAACCTTCGCTCTTCCTCAGTCTCGCAAAGTTGTTCTCCCTTTCTTTCCCACCGTATGTTGCTCTACCTTATCATGGCTTCTTTAGTCTAGTGAACCTGGCAGGCATTAGGACCACTCGGCCTGTACCAGGGAGGTAGACATACTTGTAGACCGTCAGCCGTGTGCAGGTGCAGAGCCTGAATACCTGTCCTCGCTCATTTAAACAGCAGGATGTCTCTGGGTCCACTTGCTATAGACGTCCTCTCTCTTTGTCTGCTGCAAGCTTAGGTAAGACTGTGTGTGTGTGTGTGTGTGTGTGTGTGTGTGTGTGTGTGTGTGTGTGTGTGTGTGTGTGTTCCCATGTGCATACATCCCCAAGTTTGTATAGGTGTAGATGGCCCTGTGGGGGCCTGTAATTAAAGGGTTGACTCTGGGGCCTGGTTCAATCTGCCTTGGGTCCAACAACCAGCCTTCAGATACCATTAGGCACTGATGGTAAATAATTTACTAGGAATCCTGCTTCTTTGTGCTGCAGACTACTAGGGTCCGGCAGCGTAACATGGGCAGATAGTAGATTAATAATGGCACAATGCCAGACCTCAACTGTATGGAGATACAGTGTAGGATAAACATGTGAATATTTAGGCTATATGTGTCTGTGCATGCACATAATATAGCCTAAATATTCACAAGGACAAAAACCTTATTTAAACATGAAACAATATGCTTAGGGCCTAGCATAGAAATTCTATGGGGAGTCCTACATAGGAGCTTGGAGGGTTGGTCTCACCCCTCCGTTCAGACAAGAGCAGCTCTGGGCTTGTATGGGTTGGGGCTAGAGCAGTAATTGATTTTTTGCTGCCACACACACACACACACGTTACATGACTGTGATTAGTATGAACAGGGCTTATTTATTATTGGACGCTGTGTGTGGTCTGTGTGTGTGTGTGTGTGTGTGTGGTGTGGTCTGTGGTGAGAGAGATTAGTGGAGAATGAACAAGGTCTATTCATTATTAGGATGCTGATGATTTGCTCGTTACTCAGCTCACAGCAGACCATCTAGTAAAATTGCCGGCCAAACTGACAAAGAAAAAAAAAACCCTTGCAAAATAATGTTTTTTATTAATTGATGGAAATACCAGTCGATGGAAATAAATATTTGACCGTCATGCTTATCGGTCTATAGGAACATTTGCATAATTTAAAATGAAATTGTCCTGGTTGTATTTTTGTTAGTCATCATGCATCTTATTTATCCAACAACTACACGTGCACAGCATACAGACTATTTGAGTGGGATTTCACCTGCTGCTCCTCAGCTGGGTGAAGCTGGAGTAAAACATGTGCATTATGAAGACCATTCATTCACTGAGCAACAATTCTAAATGCAATTGCGTGTTACAAACTGTTTTGGTGAATGACTAATAAAAAAGGAGCTATTTTTATTTCTCAACTGGTAATTGAAGTGTTCCTCCCCATTCAAGTGCAGGCAACAGGCTGTCAGCGCGTCACCCACCACTTTACAACGTGAGCTGCAGGAAGTATGCATTTTGAAAATATACTTAATTGTTTGAAACCTGTATGTTTTACCTCATATCATGAGGCATGTCTCACCTTGGTTTAAAAAATGTCTATAGACAAAATCTGACTATGGAAACGTGGAGGCAATTATTTTATAAAGATTTCATAGGTGGCACACACAATTTATCATCTTACCATTTCTACTGTTCTGGGTGCCAGTTCTGATTTTCATTTGCTCGTTTTTGTGGAACAGAACAAATGATTGTCACGTGGTTGATCATAAAAAAATCTTTATTTAAAAAAATATCACACGGTGGCTGTTTTGTCTTGTATTTACAGTTGAAGCTGGAAGCTAAAATTAAAACACGTTTTTCAACCACTCCACAAATTTTTTGTTAACAAACTATAGTTTTGGCAAGTCGGTCAAGACATCTACTTTGTGCATGACACAAGTAATTTTTCCGACAATTGTTTACAAACAAATGATTTCACTAATAATTCACTGGATCACAATTCCAGTGGGTCAGAAGTTTGTATACACTAAGTTGACTGTGCCTTTAAACAGAGTGGAAAAATCCAGAAAATGATCTCATGGCTTGTACCTGTGGATGTATTTCAAGGCCTACCTTCAAACTCAGTGCCTCTCTGCTTGACATCATGGGCAAATCAAGAGAAATCAGCCAAGACCTCAGATAATAATAAAAATAAATTGTAGACGAGTCTGGTTCATCCTTGGGAGCAATTTCCAAACCCCTGAAGGTACCACGCTCATCTGTACAAACAATAGTACGCAAGTACAAACATGGCACCAGGGCGCGTCATACCACTCAGGAAAAAGAGATGTTCTGTCTCCTAGAGATGAACGTAATTTGGTGTGAAAAGTGCAAATCAATCCCAGAACAGCAGCAAAATACCTTGTGAAGATGCTGGAGGAAACCAGTACAAAAGTATCTATATCCACAGTAAAACTAGTCCTTAATCGACATAACCTGAAAGGCCGCTCAGCAAGGAAGAAGCCACTGCTCCAAAACCGCCATAAAAAAGCCAGACTACGGTTTGCATGTGCACATGGGGACAAAGACCGTACGTTTTGGAGAAATGTCCTCTGGTCTGATGAAACAAAAATAGAACTGTTTGGCCATAATGACCATCATTATGTCTGGAGGAAAAGGGGTGGTTTGCAAGCCGAAGCACAAGGGTGGCAGCATCATGTTGTGGGGGTGCTTGCTGCAGGAGGGACTGGTGCACTTCACAAAATAGATGGCATCATGAGGAAGTAAAACTGGATATATTGAAGCAACATCAAGACATCAGTCAGGAAGTTAAAGCTTGGTCGCAAATGGGTCTTCCAAATGGACAATGGCCCCAATCATACTTCCAAAGTTGTGGCAAAATGGCTTAAGGACAACAAATTCAAGGTATTGGTGTGGCCATCACAAAGCCCTGACCTCAGTCCTATAGAAAATGTGTGAACAGAACTGAAAAAGTGTCTGCGAGCAAGGAGGCCTACAAACCTGACTCAGTGGGAAGCTTGTGGAGGGCTACCCAAAACATTTGACCCAAGTTAAACAATTTAAAGGTAATGCTACCAAATACTAATTGAGTGTATGTAAAACTTCTGACCCACTGGCAATGTGATGAACAAAATAAAATCTTAAATAAATAATTCGCTCTATTATTATTCTGATATTTCACATTCTTAAAATAGTGGTGATCCTAACTGACCTAAGACAGGGAATTTTTACCAGGATTAAATGTCAGGAATTGTGAAAAACTGAGTTTAAATGTATGACTAAGGTGTATGTAAACTTCCTATTTTAACGAACTGTTGACAGCCAGTCGCGGCACCATGTTTATATTGGAGAAGGCGACGCATTTAAGTTGATCATGTTGTGAGATGGAAGTTATTTTCTGTTGGTTGTGAGCAAACTTGTCAAACAAAAATGTAGGATATATACACTGAACAAAAATGCCACATCCAACAATTAAGGATTTTACTAAATTTACAGTTCATATAAGGAAAGCAGTCTATTTAAATAAATAAATCAATTAGGGCCTAATCTATGGATTTCACATGACTGGGCAGGAGTGCAGCCATGGGTGGGGTTATGCCCACCCACTTGGGAGCCAGGTTGACCCACTGGGGAGCCAGGCCGAGCCTATCAGAATGAGTTTTCCCCACAAAAAGGGAATTATTACAGACAGAAATACCCCGGATGTGGAGGTCCTGTGTCGGCGTAGACGTACTGACAAATTCTCTAAAGCGACATTGGGTTATGGTAGAGAAATTAACATTAAATTCTCTGGCAACAGCTCTGGTGGACATTCCTGCAGTCAGCATTCCATTTGTACGCTCCATAAAAACATCTTGTATAACAATACTACACATTTTAGAGTGGCCTTTTATTGTTCCCAGCACAAGGTCCACCTGCGTAATGATCATGCTGTTTAATCATCATCTTGATATGCCACAGGTGGATGGATTATCTTGGCAAAGGAGACATGTTCACTAACAGGGATGTAAACAAATTTGTGACAGACCGGCTCCATCTTACATAGCTAAATTGGAAATTGTGTTTTTTACATTGGATAAAAGTAAAGACTCAGCACTACAAAATGATATATCATACACTAGTTGAGGAACAATGGGAAAGCAATTCTGCTTTGAAAGTTGATAAACTTGTAACCTCACTTTTGTGAAAATGGCCTTTGAATGTTTTGGTACTACTACTGGAGAGCTCTTCTTTGTCTACACCCATTCAGTATCGTTCACACACTCGAAAAGCCTTAGCCCCACATTTTTAAGTATTCACATGTGAGGCCATGTGCTTACCAGAGTGAGTACAGTAGTGTCCTCAACAAAGATTAAGACTAAAGGCTGGTTTATACGACGTCTGTCGACATGTCTGTTTACAGTTGTCGCAGTGACATCATGAACATTCTATTGTCGTCCGACATCAAACTTGGCAGACTAATTCATTTACTATATGTCAATATAGCAAACCAGGCAATTACAAGTAATGTTGTAAACCATCAATCAAATTCATTTATAAAACCGTTTTTACATCAGCAGATGTCAACGTGCAATACAGAAACCCAGCCTAAAACCCCAAACAGCAAGCAATGCAGATGTAGATGCACGGTGGCTAGGAAAAACTCCCTAGAAAAAGGCAGGAACTTAGGAAGAAACCTAGAGAGGAACCAGGCTCTGAGGGGTGGCCAGTCCTATTCTGGCTGTATCTGGTGGAGATAAGAGTAGACTCAGATTGTTCTTCAAGATGTTCAAACGTTCATAGATGACCTGCAGAGTCAAATAATAAATCGCAGTGGTTGTAGAGGGTGCAACAGGTCAGCACCTCAGGAGTAAAGTGTCAGTTGGCTTTTCGTAACCGAGCAGTCAGAGGTCGAGACAGCAGGTGCGGTAGAGAGAAAGAGAAAAGTTATGGTTCGTTTTTAGCTAGCTGTAAAAAAAAAAAAATCAATATTTATGTTCAAATGCCTCTCCTGTGAAGTAGTGGCCCGCGACATACACCTAGTTTCCTGAAACGAGTCACATTTGTGCACAACATTTTAGAGAAATATTTTTTTTGCACGTATGAAAGAATTCTGGGATCTTTTATTTCAACTCATGAAATATGAGACCAACACTTTACATATGTTTGTTCAGTATATTTGTTGTCTTAAATGGGAAGGTGTTACAAGCTTTGGTTTTTCCATATTATACTTCAAGGTTGGACGTTAGCACGTAGGGCTCACCTTTTGGGTGTCACCTTGTTAGTCAGTCTGTATTACACTTGTGGTGGTCGGTCATCTCGTTAGATGGTGCTATTTAAGAATGGCTGGACCAGAGCTCCAGTTGTCTTGAGAGATGTAGAGGATCAATATCTTTAGTTGGCTCTCCCTATTTGAGTTCCAGACAAACAATATATTATCTTTCCCCGTTTTACTCCACTTTTTTGTTTGCTTCCGGTCTAATTTAGTGGGCCTTCATGGTGGGTGACTTATGGCCAAGTTGTTGTTGCTAGTCAACTTTCAGTGGACACACCCATGCGTCACTCCGAACTCCTCCTAAAACCCCACCTGTTTAGGCTTTGGTTGTTAGTTCTATTTGAGCAACAATTTTTGGTTTTGTTGCTGGGAACTTAATCACATTTTCAACTCTACCGATCATTTTGTCCCAAAATGTTGCATTAAATATCTAAATGTGCCTACACCCATCTTGGCTTCTGCGTTCTAGACAATAGCTGGCAGATACAGTGCAGGTAGGCTGTGCAGGCTAGTCTACATTACGAGTAGAGAATATTTTTTATTTGTCAAACGGCAGCCAAGCATCGATCACCATGTCACCAAAATAAGACCCTTGATTTATTGGAAAGGAGCATCAAGCTCATCAATGTGCACTATCACCACCCTGTGAAGTGCGTCATCATATATTTCATCTGTAGCCTAATAAACGGCATGGTTTTCCCGAGTCGTAGCGGGAGAACCACACATCATATCATCGCGTGACTTCAAGTTTGCCTCGATATGGTTATTATGTCAATACTTGCGCCTAAAGAAGTTTCCACTGTCCTTTCTCGCATTATTAATATTACCAACACAGAAAGGACCCCACCATGTCGATCGAACAAATTGTCTGTTGGCCTTTACACAATTGTAACGAAACTTACTGTTTCCTTCACAGATGTCAGGGATTTCTTTTTATACATCGACTTTACTCGTCATATGAAATGCAATGGCTTTTTTCTTACTGTGATGGGTAGAAAAATACAAATAGCTATGAATACATTACTGAATGTCAGATGTTAAAAACAAAGAGAGGAGGGAGAGAGAGAAGAAAGGAACAGTAGTGATTTTGCTGGGAGCGTCAGCTAATTTCATGCTCTGCATTTTATTGTCACGCATCAGTAATTCCAGCGTTGCTTCCAGACGCACACACTTGAACGGGTCTACCATAAGCCATTGGGTGGGGCGCGCACACACACACACACACACTGAAACAGGCCTATCATGAGCAATCGTATAGGGTCACACACACACACACACACACACACACACACACACACACAGAGAGAGAGAGAAGCCTCTAGTGTTTCAACATCCTCACTCTATCCATCACGTGTGTCTGTGTAGCCTCTGCTAGGCCTATGGCTTGATACATGCTAAAGAAAATAGCAGAAAGAGATGGAAAGATGAGATAACTGCGAGAGAGGTAAATTGCAGAAAGCTGTTAAGAGCAGTAGATTGCAGAAAGGGAGAGGGGGATACCTAGTCAGTTGTACAACTGAATGCATTCAACTGAAATGCGTCGTCCACATTTAACCCAACCCCTCTGAATCAGAGAGGTGCGGGGTGCTGCCATAATTGAAAGAGAGAGGAAAGGTCTTCTTGTCTTTCTTTCCCCCCTCAGTGACAAAGAGTCACAGGGGCCTCCTCAGTACTCTCCAAGGTCCCCTAGTGCTTAGCCTGTCACTGTGATGCGCAATGACAATCATATGGATATAGAATATAATCGTCACCATAAGGGCCATTTCACCAAGTCTAACAGCTAGTTGAAATACATCCATCTTCACTTTCTCCTCGACTCTCTTCTCCTCAACAAAAGTCAAACAAGGTAAAATATTGTAATATAGACCTATCCGTGTCATGAGTCAGAGAAATGTTGTCTCCTGTGCAAGCTCATTTAACCTACCTAGTCATGTTAGTCCAGAGGTGGTTGGCTTTAATATTTGCATTAGGTAAGGATTTCAACTTTTCCCCAGAAAGTATATTTATATTATTAGTATAAACTCTATCATATTTAAAAGGAGTTGGATATATAGACTCCAAACCATAAGAAATAACAATACACTGCATTCTTGGAGACTTTCAAAAAAAATGCAACAGAGCACATTAGTGTATAACCTAATACATTTAAGATACGAAAACACACAACCCATCAAAGTCATTAAATTTGAACAATTTTACTTTCGTTCTTTACGACGTGTATTAAACCGCTGTAAGAGTGCCGATGATATAAACGCCATTTTGCAATATGTAAATGTAAACAGAGCTGAGGTATTGTTAAGGGCTACCCCTTGGTCCTAGATAACTCTCCTATCGGAAAGATGCTTCGTCCATCATTAAATAGTGTTTACCACGAGCTACATCAATTACATCATCGATCAACAGGAAAATCTTCAGAAGGGCTGCTCACAAACACTAAATTATTGCGGGGAAATCACCTCCATTTTCCACAAGTGCACCAACAAAGGAAGTTGTCAGAACTAATTCAGCGAGCTAATGAATGTACTCTTAATGCAACCTGAAAAGCCCCTGCAAAGTCCTTACACACCTGCAATACACTTTCCTCGAAACATCCCCCATGGGACAATAAAAACATGCCATGTCATTTAGGCCTATTCATTGATGATGCCCTTACAATATCTGCCCCGAGTCTTTGCTGAAACTATCAGTAGACCATATCAGTAGACCATATCATAGACCAAGTACACACCACACTATTGTGTGTGTGTCAGTTGGACTAGAAGTCCATATATCATTGAGGAAGCTTTTCCTGTTCCTAGATATATGGCCGCCAACGTTCGTAGAGTAAACCGCAAAAAAAATATATGCAAATGAACTCACCCTGCGAGCAGAGCGAGTTCCTGCCGAATCCCTTCACTGCTGCAGGCTTCAGGCACACACACACTCACAAACACATACCCCCACACAGAACCCCTAGTCCCCACTGACAGATTAACACCACAATGGTTCCGGGAACGTTCTAAAGGAAAGTGTCAGAGCTCCGACGCTCCATTGTCTGAGGCAGTAATTAAAGCGTCCCGATTCTGACAGTTATCAAGCAGATGTCACCATCCTCCCCATTCCCATCCCCAGCCCAGGGCCAGGCAGGGAGAGAGAGAGAGAGATGAGGTAAGTCACCGTCCTCCCCATTCCCATCCCCAGCCCAGGGCCAGGCAGGGAGAGAGAGATGAGGTAAGTCACCGTCCTCCCCATTCCCATCCCCAGCCCAGGGCCAGGCAGGGAGAGAGAGAGAGAGAGAGATGAGGTAAGTCACCGTCCTCCCCATTCCCATCCCCAGCCCAGGGCCAGGCAGGGAGAGAGAGATGAGGTAAGTCACCGTCCTCCCCATTCCCATCCCCAGCCCAGGGCCAGGCAGGGAGAGAGAGATGAGGTAAGTCACCGTCCTCCCCATTCCCATCCCCAGCCCAGGGCCAGGCAGGGAGAGAGAGAGAGATTAGGTAAGTCACCGTCCTCCCCATTTCCATCCCCAGCCCAGGGCCAGGCAGGGAGAGAGAGATGAGGTAAGTCACCGTCCTCCCCATTCCCATCCCCAGCCCAGGGCCAGGCGGGGAGAGAGAGATGAGGTAAGTCACCGTCCTCCCCATTCCCATCCCCAGCCCAGGGCCAGGCAGGGAGAGAGAGATGAGGTAAGTCACCGTCCTCCCCATTTCCATCCCCAGCCCAGGGCCAGGCGGGGAGAGAGAGATGAGGTAAGTCACCGTCCTCCCCATTCCCATCCCCAGCCCAGGGCCAGGCAGGGAGAGAGAGATGAGGTAAGTCACCGTCCTCCCCATTTCCATCCCCAGCCCAGGGCCAGGCAGGGAGAGAGAGAGATGAGGTAAGTCACCGTCCTCCCCATTCCCATCCCCAGCCCAGGGCCAGGCAGGGAGAGAGAGAGATGAGGTAAGTCACCGTCCTCCCCATTTCCATCCCCAGCCCAGGGCCAGGCGGGGAGAGAGAGATGAGGTAAGTCACCGTCCTCCCCATTCCCATCCCCAGCCCAGGGCCAGGCAGGGAGAGAGAGATGAGGTAAGTCACCGTCCTCCCCATTTCCATCCCCAGCCCAGGGCCAGGCAGGGAGAGAGAGATGAGGTAAGTCACCGTCCTCCCCATTTCCATCCCCAGCCCAGGGCCAGGCAGGAGAGAGAGAGATGAGGTAAGTCACCGTCCTCCCCATTTCCATCCCCAGCCCAGGGCCAGGCAGGGAGAGAGAGAGATGAGGTAAGTCACCGTCCTCCCCATTCCCATCCCCAGCCCAGGGCCAGGCAGGGAGAGAGAGAGATGAGGTAAGTCACCGTCCTCCCCATTTCCATCCCCAGCCCAGGGCCAGGCAGGGAGAGAGAGAGATGAGGTAAGTCACCGTCCTCCCCATTCCCATCCCCAGCCCAGGGCCAGGCAGGGAGAGAGAGAGATGAGGTAAGTCACCGTCCTCCCCATTCCCATCCCCAGCCCAGGGCCAGGCAGGGAGAGAGAGAGATGAGGTAAGTCACCGTCCTCCCCATTCCCATCCCCAGCCCAGGGCCAGGCAGGGAGAGAGAGAGATGAGGTAAGTCACCGTCCTCCCCATTTCCATCCCCAGCCCAGGGCCAGGCAGGGAGAGAGAGAGATGAGGTAAGAATGATACAGTCATGATGCGTCCCAAATGGCACCCATAGGGCTCTGGTCAAAAGTAGTGCATTTTATTAAGGGTGCCATTTCAGACACAAAGTCTGGTTCCAGGAAAATATCCTCTACTCGCCATGCTAAGATCTGGACAAAAAAAGCAGTCTGATGGAAAGCACATTTAAAAATTCCTAGTTACTTAAAAAGCGTTTACAAATGTAAATTGTGTGCGCGATTCTGCAACCTTCTAAAATGCCCTACAGCTTGTTTGTTCACACATGGTTTGAATGTAATTGTATGGCAGCCTTTCATTTCTGTACCAAAACGTGCCAGAGAAGACGACAGATTCTAACTCTCGCTCTCCATTTCTCCAACAGAGACACGGGGTAGTATACTGTAGCTAGTGACAGAAGAGTTGGTTGTTAATTCTTGTTCTTTCTAATAGACTACAATGGCTGAATTTAGCTTTTAAGACTTAAAACATCTAAAAATGTGAAAAGAAATGGGTAAACTAACAGACACACACATAACACTCTTATGCCATTATAATAATAATAATAATAATAACATCCTGGGAAGGAGAACATCCCAACACCATAACTCCCGGGCAGCTCACACAGTGCTAATGTTTCCGCTTCATCTACCTCTAATGTATGGACCGATTAGCCACTATAGCCAGAGGGAGAACTGGCCTGGTTACTACAGAGCAGTGAAACACTGGAAATATATACTATAAAATATTCTTCATATATATTCATATAGAGGAAATGTTCATCCCTCTCCAATGTTGACCGACTGCGGCAGTCTTTACGTTCTATAGTGTCTGATATAGCGTCGGGTAGCAGTCAAATTTCCCCTTTGGGGAGCAATAAAATAGAATTGTGCTAGTGTAATTGGAAAAGTCATTGTCTGAACCAGGTATGTAAGCTGGATGGTTATAAAATGGCTACTCTACTACCATCTACAAGTCTCTTGTTCTCTAGTCAACACATAATGTGTACACGTGGAGAGAAGAAAAACAGCCTTCTATTACATGGCATCATTTCTATCTTCTCTCAGTTTCTCACTCAAATCCAAGGCTCCTCAGGGACAGAGGCCCAGGTCAGGGTCCCCTCCAGATGGACATGGGGCTGAGAGAGGCTCCCTGTCCCCAGAGACATGACTACTGAGTGGGCCTCTTCAACTCTGTGTGTATTCATTTTGAGACCATCTTTATCCCGTGGAAAGAATTACATCAGAATGATGTTAGACATAAAATCTCCCTCCATACAGACTCTAGTCTGGCTCCAAATGTACAGTGCTTAATTCACCACTAACTCCAATCAAACTCCTTTTATTGGCCTGTTTACGTTAATGGATCGACTCAGGGCTCTGCCATAAGTGCTGGCAAATGTAAGCGTCAGTCTTGTAATGGTTATGGTGGAAGTGGTGGCCTGGACTACATGTGCTAAAAGCATTTTAATTAGCCTTCCACTAGCCTATTAATCAACGGCGCTAGAGTTATAAAATCAATTATATATTGATAATGAAATGAACAATGTCACTCAAAAACTAGGCCTAAGACAGACACACAGACAGACTGCTTCTGTTCAGGATGCCACTGCCCGTGGTAGTGGTGGAGGGAGAAAAATAATAATAAAATAAAAACTAAAATGACAACATTTGTGTGTTGCTGGAACTGGGCTCGTCAGCGCTGCTCTGAACGGCGCCGGGATGCCAATGATAACGCTCCAATTGCCCCCCGCCTCCCCTCCCGTCCGAGGATCCCTCAACCTTGTTGGGGGAAACAGCATGGCTAAGAGGACTTGAAGGTCGTGAGTTATGTATTCCCAAATTTATATCCATCCCTCACAACAACAGTTTAGAGCTGCCTTGCCTGCTGCACAATGACAGCACAGGCTTATCAAAGCAGATGCTGAGAGCAGTCTCGCTCCTCTCTCTCAGACTGAAGGACTGTGGTCAGTGCTGCTCTCTAGTGGTGAAGGGTGCAAACAGCATGATTAATGTTGCTATACTCTAGTCTACTGCATGAGTACTCGAGTACTATTTGAGAAGGTCTAGTCACACCAATTTCCTAGCTGGCAAAGGTACAGATGACTATTGTCGTTTGTCAGTGTAGTAACAAACCACCACATCGCCACCCATTCGACCCCAAACTGTTCACAGAGAGAAACCTTTGCAGTATCAAAGCTCATTTTCAGCAGTTCTACACATTTTGCCATGGGGCAGAGAGAACATTTTGCACTTTTAAAACTAATTTCCTGTATTTCTACCAGATAAGTGTTATTATGCTGTTTCAACTACTAAAATAACCAATTTACAAATAGTCTTGTGTCGTTAGCCTGATTCTAGAGCGTGATAATGGACATTGCTTAGTGACTTTTGGGCACCTCCTTTCCACTACATCTCCCTAATGAACTGAACCGTACTGAAGCCACTTCTTCCGTCCCCAATCTCTCTCCAGCCTGAAGGAGGCGCGCACACACACAATTTTGGAGAACAGGGCCAATGCACAGTAAATGACAATTACACTTACCCTCGGAGTCTGCCAGCCTGCTCTCCCATCTAATGTTTCTCATTAATATCTGTAGCGGAAAAGCCAATAGGGCAAATAACACACTCTCCAATACTCAGAGGGCTAAGCCAATCAATTAGACTAAAGCCACTTCTTCACCCAAACGGCCTAATGAATGAACAACGTAATGCAAAGTCAATGGGATCATAGCTTTTATTTAACTAAAGGAGAAAACACCTTTCACTCAGAATAAAGTAATTGATGGTTACTTCTAGAAGGGCAGTCAACTGAACAACCTACCAGCTCAATTATTCATAAAATATTGAAATTGATGTCTGATCACCTTGAGTTTTTGTGAATCTCAGTCAATAAATTGCAGGTGCTGCCACATCAAGGATTACGGCCTTGATTGTATTGATTCAATTGTATTTAGAATGGACTAGGGCTCATATTGTTTAACGCAAGGTTTTTCATCTTTGACATCTCTTGGCGAAAAAAGAAGTTGCAAAATCAGCACTACCTTAATGGGCCAATCCAACTCACACACCTTCAAAATCAGACAGCACCTCTCCACCAATACACTGATGAACACACTACTACAGTACCTGCCTTGCACCTCTGTATAACCCACTCAATCAGGTATGACTTCCTTTGATGCTTGGAAACTCGGTCCCTTAGAGAAGTCAATGAGCTGTTTAATATGAACCCAATTGGCAACACACTACTATAGCCAAACACCTGCTTCTCTCATATAGAAAAACCCACCCAATCAGCGGTGACTTCCTTTGATTCCAGCCTCTGTCTGAGAGCACTGTGCTGAGCAAACATCCCACTGTGTGTTCATATGACTGGCGCATTTCACAGATACTCACCAACTGTGTCATTACCTCAATAGAGAAAAGGAACGGTTTACCATCGAACCATCTAAACTTGCTTTTTCCATTTCAGAACCTCACTCAAGATCGCTTTCCTTTCAGAGGCCGTGTTTGTTGTAATGGGGAGGGGGGGGTTAGAGAGTTACAGTTTTCAGCAGAGGAGGAACTGAGTGTCTGTTTGCCCTGAGGAGAGGGTGTTGTGTGTTGAATTAGCTTGAAACCCGCTGCAGATGTGTGGAGTGAACCGGGGCTTTTTGAAAAAGCTACCTTCAAAATGGCCGCCCTCAAAATAGAAAATCAGTCTTGTTTATGTGGCTGCCTTTTCGCTGCGCAGCTGAGAAAAACACAGGAATCAGCTCCGTTTGTCCCCTCTCTGTGACATCGGTTTCTGTTTTTTCTCTCCTCCCCTCTCATTCGCCGGTACGGCCCCTTTTTTAAACAGCGCTGATTTTGTAAAGACAAGCGTAACAATGAAACATCTGTGTGACTTCTGGCACGCTCGCTAGCCGCCATTTCCTGGTACCCAGGGTGCATTTCTCATCTCTCGGCATGCTAATCAAGCACTGCTTCTCTCTGCCGCTCTCCCGTCGTCTCCCATCAACATCACTCTGTCTGATAGCGTTAAAGCTACACGCACAGAGTCATTTTTACATCTGCCTAGAATGGAATGCAATAGAACAATAGACCCAAACCTCGCCATGCATATTAACCCTGGAAGACCCACAGTTGTAAAAAGACTATGTGTCCTAAAATTGCATCATGTTCCGGTCCTAAACAACAACAAAAGAAATCAAACATTAGTGCAGCTCCTTAGACCCAGATTTCTCTTACTGGTATTTGTTGTGTGTCGGTATGTTTATTGTGGTATCAGAAGCATCTGAAACATTAAAGACCTGTCCACTTGTCTGAGACCACGCTTTCCCCCCACCCTAAAAAAAAAAACATATTTTGTAAGCCATCCATGCAAGTACATGACAGTATATTGTTCCTTTCTGATGCTTTTGACTAATTCCAATATAATTTTTGAATGCTCTTTTTCCATTTCAGTGTTACCCTTCATCTATTGCACCATCAACGTCCGGGTGTGTGACAGATCCTTTCAAAATTCAAACCATATATGCAACGTTGCCTGAAAATTGTCTTACAAACTTGAAATCCAAAAAACAGACCATTTATCAAATCAGAAACAAAACTAAAAAAAATAAAAAATAAAAATAAATCTAAATTCGCTGAAGTTGGAGACTTATCTCCCTCATCAACTTCAAACATCTGCTATCTGAGCAGCTAACCGATCGCTGCAGCTGTACATAGTCTATCGGTAAATAGCCCACCCAATTTTACCTACCTCATCCCCATACTGTTTATATTTATTTACTTTTCTGCTCTTTTGCACACCAATTTCTCTACCTGTACATGACCATCTGATCATTCATCACTCCAGTGTTAATCTGCAAAATTGTAATTATTCATCTACCTCCTCATGCCTTTTGCACACAATGTATATATACTTATTTTCCCTACTGTGTTATTGACTTGTTAATTGTTTATTCCATGTGTAACTCTGTTGTCTGTTCTTCACACTGCTATGCTTGATCTTGGCCAGGTCGCAGTTGCAAATGAGAACTTGTTCTCAACTAGCCTACCTGGTTAAATAAAGGTGAAATAAAAAAATATATTTAAAACATTGCGCACCAGCGACTCCCGTGGCGGGCCGGGCGCAGTGCACGCTAACCAGATCGCCAGGTGCACGGTGTTCCCTCCGACACATTGGTGCGGCTGGCTTCCGGGTTGGATGCGTGCTGTGTTAAGAAGCAGTGCGGCTTGGTTGGGTTGTGTTTCGGAGGACGCATGGCTTTTGACCTTAGTCTCGCCCGAGCCTGTACGGGAGTTGTAGCGATGGGAAAAGATAGTAACTACTAACAATTGGATACCACGAAATTGGAGAGAAAAGGTATAAAAAAAAGTATAGCTTAAAAGATCTGGAGCCAAAGTAACAGTTCCACATTGTACGGCCTACCACGTTGTTCTGAACAAGTCTGTATCTCTGCTATGAGCACTGTGACTGAGGTGGATGGTTCTTTCCCTGATGCACACCAAACTCTTCCCTAACAGACGGCACTATTAACCCCCTTTATCCGAACACAGCTCCAACCCCCCATATATATATATATATATATATATATCCCTTCGCTATAGTAGCCAGTATCCCTATGCATTATTCATGAGGGCTAAGTAAGCTACATTTAATTTGCCAATCAGCTGCTGGCGTTGCGGGTAATGAGATGCTAATAGCTCAGGAGCCTGTATTCCCTGAGCCAAAGGCCCTCCAAGTGCCTGGGAGAGACAGAGACGAAGAGTGAAAGTGTTGAGGATTGCATAATCTCATACACTGATAACACTATCTGCATCAGCCAGCTCGCAGCTTTGTTGTTGCCTTGTCCTCTCCTCAGAGTTCTGTTGGTGTGTGAACTATTCTTCTTCTACTTGGTCTTCTAATCAGCAGAGTCAGCGAGGGACCGGGACGTGGTCTGTGGTGGGCCGTGATGAGTCAATGTTTGAATGTGGAGACTGCAAAGTGGTGTGTTTTATTGTTGTTGTTTGTTGAGAGTTGGCTATGCCGGAGACACGTTGAGTGAAACTCCATTCGTCCAAGGCTCGCGTGAAAGACAGCTGAACAAATGTCCTTGGCTGGTAAATTTAAATTGTATCAATGTCTATGGCTGGTAAATATAAATTGTATCAACGCAGAGATGGGAGGACTTTCCGTGGATTGTTTCTCGAAAGGCTGCACCTAAGGTCAACTGACTCATTAAGAATTTGGCAGCAGATTTATGTTACATTATACAACACACACACACAATAGGCCTAGTTCATCTCGAACCTGATTACATTATGGAGAAAAAGGCTTTCCCCAGACACACCTCATTATCACCTTGACAAAAGGCAGCCAGCAGAGTGAGTGTGTAAGTGCTATGAGGCCCTCATATCCACCATTGCCATCATGCCCTCTCAACAGAACCAGTGAGATGCTGTTTCAGCAGCCCAGCAATAATGACTTCCCACATCTCAGCACTTTACATTCACAAACTGATTAATTACCCCCCATTAGCCATATTGGGGTAGATGCTTATTTACACACACACACACACACACACACACACACACGGAAACACACGTACACACACACTTTAATATAGGCATGCATACACAAACCTCTCCCCCACACAGCCTGTGTGTAATTGGCTATTTACCCTGTGGGAGGCAGCAGGTAAAGAGAGAGAAGGTCAGCCTGTGGGCAGTGTCGTATTCATACACTCCCTCTTTGATTGATATTCACTATTGATTTCCACTTACGGGCTCTTAGAGGCCCCTGACTGCCCATCGTAGGCCTTGCTGTGTGATTTATAAAATGTACAGACACGCTACATCACAGGCTAAACTACCCTCTACAGGGGCTTTGTTGTCTCAGGTTGACCCACTCACACAACTAAAAGAAGCCGACACACACAAGCAGTAGATACAGTGCATGCACACACACACAGCATGAGAAAGGGTATCTAGTACAATAGTGTCCAGTGTCTGTGCAACTTGCTGAAAATATAGAGAAATGGGTCCATTTGGTCCTGGTTAATATAAAGCCTGAAGGTTAAAAGAAAAACAGATTGTACCCAAACTGTCTTACTGAACATCACTCCAGGTAATCTGGTCCAAAAGACAAGCAACAACAGGTTCTCTCTCAAATTTGTAAAGAAAAATGAAAAAAATATTTAAAAAATAGTATTGCAACCTTGAGGGTTTAAAAGGGTAATTAATTCATTTGTCCTGCATGCTCTGTTTTAAAGGGGTGGGAATTGGCGGGAGAAAGATGGGGGTAGAAGTCGAATGTAGGCAGTTTCCTCCTTTTCACCCATTCATTATTGATTGGGGAAAAACGCGATAGTTTCATATCACAATTTTTCAACAATATTATATCGATTAAAAAAAAAATGTTGCTAGATAGCCTTAGCTATTGCTAGTTGGCTGTACATGTGCCAAAAATATGGTATTTTTCCTCCTATGGCTTGTTCTCCTTAATCTTTTTAAACAGTGAGCCAAGTTTGTTTTCAGCACTTTTACTTCCACAACCTTTTCCTTAAGCTCCCTCGTCTCTCTGCAGTAGACATAGTGCCCTCAGACAGTATCAAACCCCCTTGTCTTATTACCCATTTTGTTTTGTTACAGTGTGAATTCAAAAGGACGCCTGTAACTGTACTGACTGCGTGTATTGATACGCCATCCAAAGCCTAATTAATAACTTTACCATGGTCAAAGGGATATTCAGCGTCTTTTTAAATTTTTTACACATCTACCAAATCGGTGCCCTTCTGAGCGAGGCGTTGAAAAACATCCCTCATCTTTGTGGTTGAATCTGTGCTTGAAATTCACGACTGAGGGATCTTACAGATCATTTATATGTGTGGGCCACAGAGTTGGGGTAGACATAAAAAAATAAATGTTTAACCACTATTGTTGAACATGGAATGAGTCCTTGTAACTTAAGCGATTTGAAAGATATTTTAACTCCTGAACTTATTCAGGCTTGCCATAACAAACGGGTTGAATACTTTTTAATTTAAAGACATTTCAGCTTTAATTTAATATTTTTCAAAAAATTCTCTCAAAAAAAAATCCACTTTCATATTATGGGGTATAGTGTGTAGATCAGTGACACAAAATAATAATTTAATACATTTTTAATTCCAGGCAGTAAAAACAAAAATGTCTAAAAAGGGGTGTGAATACTTTCTGAAAGCAATATGTTTGTAACGTCAATTTACACATTATCGAATCGCAATACATATCGTATCAGCACCTAAGTACTGTGATAATATCGTATCTTGAGGTCCCTTGCAATTCCCAGCCCTACCTTTCATCCACCATTTTACTCCAGACTGTCCGAAAACCACACCATTCCATTCAAAGCGCACTACTTTAGGGAATAGGGTGTCATTTGAGACGGAACGACTGAAAGCCTGACACAATGAAGCTCTGACCCTAACTCTCATTTTATTACCACCTCCACCAAATCCACCTCCATTCCACCTCACCTAAAATGTGAATAAAAGTTATTGAAAGCCTAAGTGATAGATGAGGGCTTTCAGAATGGGTCCGTGCTAATGGTAATCAGGATGGGAGAGCTACAGTACTGTAGAGTCTGACCTTGGCCTCGTCTCGCTCTACCAGCCTGTTATACAGTCATTAATCACATCACAACTTCGGCGGCCATCTTATGAACTCTTCCCAGACTAATAGACAAGATTATCACTTACATCACTTCATACAGCACAAAAGTTTGATTGTGTGTGCAGAGCAGGAGTGTGTGTGGGAAGAGTGTGTGTACATGCGTGTGTGTAAGGAAGTGTGACTCGCTCTCTCTCACTTTCTCCCTTTCCCCATCTCTTACTCAGAGTTGATCAGATTGGAAGCTGGGAAATTCTCATACTTGGACCAGCCCACTCATTCACACACTACTTGAAAACACTACTTTAGACAGGCGCTGCTTGTAAGTTAAGGAGAATGCTTGAAGGAAGAGAGCAACAGAGCTGGATGAGTATAAGGAGGATCCAGTCATGCAGATTGATAGCGGGATCTACTGGGGTTGTAGACTAGAGTCTGTATCTGCGGTCATTGAACTGGAGGACTGAAGCATTATTAAAAAGTGCATCAACCCAGTTATACCAGGATACTATAATCATCTACATCAACCCAGTTATACCAGGAGACTATAATCATCTACGTTATACCAGGAGACTATAATCATCTACGTTATACCAGGAGACTATAATAATCTACATTATACCAGGAGACTATAATAATCTACATTATACCAGGAGACTATAATAATATACATTATACCAGGAGACTATAATAATATACATGACCCCAGTTATACCAGGAGACAATAATCTACATTATACCAGGAGACTATAATTATTTGTATCAACCCAGGTGTACCAGGAGACTATAATAATCTATCAACCCAGTTGTACCAGGAGACTATAATAATCTATGGTATACCAGGAGACTATAATTATCTGTATCAACTCCGGTGTACCAGGAGACTATAATAATGTACATCACCCCAGTTATACCAGGAGACTATAATAATCTACATCAATCCAGTTATACCAGGAGACTATAATAATCTACATCAATCCAGTTATACCAGGAGACTATAATAATGTACATCAACCCAGTTATACCAGGAGACTATAATAATCTACATTATACCAGGAGACTATAACAATCTACAGTGCCTTGCGAAAGTATTCGGCCCCATTGAACTTTGCGACCTTTTGCCGCATTTCAGGCTTCAAACAAAGATATAAAACTGTATTTTTTTGTGAAGAATCAACAACAAGTGGGACACATTCATGAAGTGGACCGACATTTATTGGATATTTCAAACTTTTTTAACAAATCAAAAACTGAAAAATTGGGCGTGCAAAATTATTCAGCCCCCTTAAGTTAATACTTTGTAGCGCCACCTTTTGCTGTGATTATAGCTGTAAGTCGCTTGGGGTATCAGTTTTGCACATCGAAAGACTGACATTTTTTCCCATTCCTCCTTGCAAAACAGCTCGAGCTCAGTGAGGTTGGATGGAGAGCATATGTGAACAGCAGTTTTCAGTTCTTTCCACAGATTCTCGATTGGATTCAGGTCTGGACTTCGACTTGGCCATTCTAACACGTGGATATGTTTATTTTTGAACCATTCCATTGTAGATTTTGCGTTATGTTTTGGATCATTGTCTTGTTGGAAGACAAATCTCCGTCCCAGTCTCAGGTCTTTTGCAGACTCCATCAGGTTTTCTTCCAGAATGGTCCTGTATTTGGCTCCATCCATCTTCCCATCAATTTTAACCATCTTCCCTGTCCCTGCTGAAGAAAAGCAGGCCCAAACCATGATGCTGCCACCACCATGTTTGACAGTGGGGATGTGTGTTCAGGGTGATGAGCTGTGTTGCTTTTACGCCAAACATAACGTTTTGCATTGTTGCCAAAAACTTCAATTTTGGTTTCATCTGACCAGAGCACCTTCTTCCACATGTTTGGTGTGTCTCCCAGGTGACTTGTGGCAAACTTTAAACAACACTTTTTATGGATATCTTTAATGGCTTTCTTCTTGCCACTCTTCCATAAAGGCCAGATTTGTGCAATATACAACTGATTGTTGTCCTATGGACAGAGTCTCCCACCTCAGCTGTAGATCTCTGCAGTTCATCCAGTGATCCTGGGCCTCTTGGCTGCATCTCTGATCAGTATTCTCCTTGTATGAGCTGAAAGTTTAGAGGGACGGCCAGGTCTTGGAATATCTTTTTGTATCCACATCCAGCTTTAAACTTCTTCACAACAGTATCTCGGACCTGCCTGGTGTGTTCCTTGTTCTTCATGATGCTCTCTGTGCTTTTAACGGACCTCTGAGACTATCACAGTGCAGGTGCATTTATACGGAGACTTGATTACACACAGGTGGATTGTATTTATCATCACTAGTCATTTAGGTCAACATTGGATCATTCAGAGATCCTCACTGAACTTCTGGAGAGAGTTTGCTGAACTGAAAGTAAAGGGGCTGAATAATTTTGCATGCCCAATTTTTCAGTTTTTGATTTGTTAAAAAAGTTTGAAATATCCAATAAATGTCGTTCCACTTCATGATTGTGTCCCACTTGTTGATTCTTCACAAAAAAATACAGTTTTATATCTTTATGTTTGAAGCCTGAAATGTGGCAAAAGGTCGCAAAGTTCAAGGGGGCCGAATACTTTCGCAAGGCACTGTATATCAACCCAGGTGTACCAGGAGACTGTCACGCCTTGGTATTAGTACTTTGTGTTTTCTTTATTTATTTGGTCAGGCCAGGGTGTGACATGGGTTTATTTTGGTGTGTTTTTGTATTAGGGTTTAGTAGGTATTGGGATTGTGGTTGAGTGGGGTTGTCTAGCATAGTCTATGGCTGCCTGAGGCGGTTCTCAATCAGAGTCAGGTGATTCTCGTTGTCTCTGATCGTGAACCATATTTAGGTAGCCTGGGTTTCACTGTGTGTTTGTGGGTGATTGTTCCGGTCTCTGTGTTTGTTGTCACAAGATAACCTATACAGCCTTTCGCGTTTCGTTTGCTGTTTTGTATATTTTGTCATTTCATGTACCGTTCATTTTTCATTAAAGAACATGAGTAACCACCACCCGCATTTTGGTCCGACTCTCAACAGACAAACGCCGTTACAGAATCACCCACCACACCCGTACCAAGCAGCGTGGTGACAGGCAGCGACAGCAGAAGCAGCGAAAGGAGGAATGGACATGGGAAGACGTTTTGGATGGCAAGGGTTGTTACACTTGGGAGGAGATACTGGCTGGAAGAGATCGCCTCCCATGGGAACAGGTGGAGGCACTTAGGAGAGCAGAGGCAGCCGGAGAGAGGAGCCGACGTTGAGAGGAAACACTGTTGGCAAGGAAACCCGAAAGTCAGCCCCAAAAATTTATTTGGGGGGGGGGGGGGCTCAGGGAGTGTGGGGCAGAGTCAGAGTTCAGACCTGAGCCAACTCCCCCTGTTTATCGTGAGGAGCACCGATCACAGGACTTCTGGACTTGGGAGGAGATATTGGACGGAAAAGGAACCTGGGCACAGCCTGGTGAATATCGACGCCCCAAAGAAGAACTGGAGGCTGAGAAAGTGGAGGCGCTGGTATGAAGAGGCAGCACGGCGACGCGGATGGAAGCCTGAGAGTCAGACCCAAAAATGTATTGGGTGGGGGCTCATAAGGAGTATGGCTACGCCAGTTAGGAGATCTGCGCAAACTTCCTGTGCTTACCGGGGGGCTAAAGAGACCGGGCAGGCACCGTGTTATGCTATGGAGCGCAGTGTCTCCAGTGCGGGTGCATAGCCCGGTGCGGTACATACCAGCTCTTCGTATTGGCCGGGCTTGAGTGGGCATCGAGCCAGGTAAGGTTGGGCAGGCTCGGTGCTCAAGAGCTCCAGTGCGCCTACACGGTCCGGTCTATCCAGTGCCACCTCCACACACAAGTCCTCCGGTGGCAGCTCCCCACACCAGGCTTCCTGTGCGTGTCCTCTGTCCAGTACAACCAGTTCCAGCAACACGCCTTCAGTGCGCATCGCATGTTCAGCGCTGCCAGAGCCTTCCTCCTCTGCAGCGCTGCTGAAGTCTCCTGCCTGCATGGAGCTGCCAGCCTGCGTGGAGCAGCAAGAGCTGCCAGCCTGCGTGGAGCAGCAAGAGCTGCCAGCCTGCGTGGAGCAGCCAGAGCTGCCAGCCTGCGTGGAGCAGCCAGAGCTGCCAGCCTGCGTGGAGCTGCATGGAGCAGCCAGAGCTGCATGGAGCAGCCAGAGCTGCATGGAGCAGCCAGAGCTGCATGGAGCAGCCAGAGCTGCATGGAGCAGCCAGAGCTGCCAGTCTGCAGGGAGCTGCTAGTCTGCAGGGAGCTGCTAGTCAGCCAGACCCTTCCAGGTCCGCCAGGTCCGCCAGACCCTTCCAGATCCGCCAGGTCCGCCAGACCCTTCCAGATCCGCCAGGTCAGCCAGACCCTTCCAGATCCGCCAGGTCAGCCAGACCCTTCCAGATCCGCCAGACCCTGCCAGTTCCGCCAGACCCTGCCAGATCCGCCAGACCCTTCCAGATCCGCCAGGTCAGCCAGACCCTTCCAGATCCGCCAGGTCAGCCAGACCCTTCCAGATCCGCCAGACCCTTCCAGATCCGCCAGATCCGCCAGACCCTTCCAGATCCGCCAGGTCCGCCAGACCCTTCCAGATCCGCCAGACCCTTCCAGATCCGCCAGGTCCGCCAGACCCTTCCAGATCCGCCAGGTCAGCCAGACCCTTCCAGATCCGCCAGACCCTGCCAGTTCCGCCAGACCCTGCCAGATCCGCCAGACCCTGCCAGATCCGCCAGACCCTGCCAGATCCGCCAGGTCAGCCAGACCCTTCCAGATCCGCCAGGTCAGCCAGACCCTTCCAGATCCGCCAGGTCAGCCAGACCCTTCCAGATCCGCCAGATCCGCCAGACCCTTCCAGATCCGCCAGACCCTTCCAGATCCGCCAGACCCTTCCAGATCCGCCAGACCCTTCCAGATCCGCCAGACCCTTCCAGATCCGCCAGACCCTTCCAGATCCGCCAGACCCTTCCAGATCCGCCAGACCCTGCCATATCCGCCAGACCCTGCCAGATCCGCCAGACCCTGCCAGATCCGCCAGGTCAGCCAGACCCTTCCAGATCCGCCAGATCCGCCAGACCCTTCCAGATCCGCCAGATCCGCCAGACCCTTCCAGATCCGCCAGACCCTTCCAGATCCGCCAGACCCTTCCAGATCCGCCAGATCCGCCAGACCCGCCAGACCCGCCAGATCCGCCAGACCCTTCCAGATCCGCCAGACCCTTCCAGATCCGCCAGACCCTTCCAGGTCAGCCAGACCCTTCCAGGTCAGCCAGACCCTTCCAGGTCAGCCAGACCCTTCCAGGTCAGCCAGACCCGCCAGGTCAGCCAGATCCGCCAGGTCAGCCAGACCCTTCCAGATCCGCCAGGTCAGCCAGACCCTTCCAGATCCGCCAGGTCAGCCAGACCCTTCCAGATCCGCCAGGTCAGCCAGACCCTTCCAGATCCGCCAGGTCAGCCAGACCCTTCCAGATCCGCCAGACCCTTCCAGATCCGCCAGGTCAGCCAGACCCTTCCAGATCCGCCAGGTCAGCCAGACCCTTCCAGATCCGCCAGGTCAGCCAGACCCTTCCAGATCCGCCAGGTCAGCCAGACCCTTCCAGATCCGCCAGTCAGCCAGACCCTTCCAGATCCGCCAGTCAGCCAGACCCTTCCAGATCCGCCAGTCAGCCAGACTCTTCCGGAGCCAACTACCTGCCCAAGCTGCCCCTCAGTGCCGAGCTGCCCCTCAGTGCCGAGCTGCCCCTCAGTGCCGAGCTGCCCCTCAGTGCCGAGCTGCCCCTCAGTGCCGAGCTGCCCCTCAGTGCCGAGCTGCCCCTCAGTGCCGAGCTGCCCCTCAGTCCAGCGGGGTCCTTGGTGAGGGTTATTAGGCCTAGGTCGGCGGCGAGGGTCGCCAATCAAAGGACGCGGTACAGGGGGACTAAGACTTGGTTGGTGTACCAGGAGACTGTAATAATCTACATTATACCAGGAGACTATAATAATGTACATCAACCCAGGTGTACCAGGAGACTATAATAATCTACATAAACCCAGTAATACCAGGAGACTATAATAATCTACATCAACCCAGTTATACCAGGAGACTATAATAATCCACATTATACCAGGAGACTATAATAATCTATATCAACCGAGATGTACCAGGAGACTAATGATCTACATCACCCCATTTATACCAGGACACTATAATAATCTGGTCGAAACCCCAATGTTAAGATATAGCTAATGCACCCTTTCTTTCCTTATGTCATTCTTCGAAATTAATCACCATTACCTTTTAATTTCAGCACCATGGACAGTGGTGACTGACATTTCTGAATTATCGTTCTCTCACTAACTCATAAACAATCCCAAAACTGCACTCTTACTCTGTCACACAGCCGCCAGTGTGTAGCAGTAGTGTGTAAGGAAGCAGGTACCTCTTCTGTTTAGTACCGCTTGTGTAGCTCTCCTCCCAGAGAACAGCAGCTGGTTACCCACTCATCCCTGAACTATAGCAGGTCACACACACAGCATGGGCCCTGAGACACACACACAGCAGGCAAGTTAGACAGATGAGCACTGTGCTGAGGGTAGGGGTTTGCTGCTCTCCTCTCTCACTCTGACACCCTGCTCTTCCCTTTAGAGAAACAGAGAGTGACTGCCACAACTTACAGAGAGACAGAGACCATTGTAGCAAGCAGCCAGGTACAGTAGGTGTGAGATGATGCAGGGGGGAGGCTGTTACAGCAGGGTTTGAGGAAGTGTCATTTCCCCCCTACAGCGGAAGATGTGCCGCCTACAGCTAGAGGTGTACCGCCTACAGCTAGAGGTGTACCGCCTACAGCTAGAGGTGTACCCCCATCCTCCTACAGCTAGAGATGTACCCCCCATCCTCCTACAGCTAGAGATGTACCCCCCATCCTCCTACAGCTAGAGATGTACCCCCCATCCTCCTACAGCTAGAGATGTACCCCCATATCCTCCTTCAGCTAGAGATGTACCCCCTATCCTCCTACAGCTAGATATGTACCCCCCCTATCCTCCTACAGCTAGATATGTACCCCCTATCCTCCTACAGCTAGATATGTACCCCCTATCCTCCTACAGCTAGATATGTACCCCCTATCCTCCTACAGCTAGATATGTACCCCCTATCCTCCTACAGCTAGATATGTACACCCCTATCCTCCTACAGCTAGATATGTACCCCCATACAGCTAGATATGTACCCCCATACAGCTAGATATACCCCCCATCCTCATACAGCTAGATATGTACCCCCCATCCTCATACAGCTAGATATGTACCCCCCATCCTCATACAGCTAGATATGTACCCCTATTCTCATACAGCTAGATATGTACCCCCTATTCTCCTACAGCTATACATGTACCCCCTATCCTCCTACAGCTAGATATGTACCCCCTATCCTCCTACAGCTAGATATGTACCCCCTATCCTCCTACAGCTAGATATGTACCCCCCTATATCCCTACAGCTAGATATGTACCCCCTCATCCTCCTACAGCTCGATATGTACCCACATCCTCCTACAGCTACATGTACCCCCCATCCTCATACAGCTAGATATGTACCCCCCCATCCTCATACAGCTAGATATGTACCACCCCCATCCTCATACAGCTAGATATGTACCCCCCTATCCTCCTACAGCTAGATATGTACCCCCTATAGCTAGATATGTACCCCCTATAGCTAGATATGTACCCCCCCCATCCTACAGCCAGATATGTACCCCACCCATAGATTATTATAATCTACATCAACCCAGTTATACCAGGAGACTATAATAATCTGGTCTAAACCCCTATGTTAAGAAGATATAACTAATGCACCCTTTCTTTCCTTATGTCATTCTTCAAAATGAATCACCATTACCTTTTAATTTCAGCACCATGGACAGCGGTGACTGACATTTCTGAATTATCGTTCTTTCTCACTAACTCATAAACAATCCCTAATCTGCACTCTTACTCTCAGTCACACAGCCGCCAGTGTGTAGCAGCAGTGTGTAAGGGAGCAGGGGCATTTGGGTTTGTTTAGTACCTCTTGTGTAGCTCTCCTCCCAGAGAACAGCAGCTGGTTACCCACTCATCCCTGAACTACAGCAGGTCACACACACAGCATGGGCCCTGAGACGCACACACAGCAGGCAAGTTAGGCGGCTAGGCACTGTGCTGAGGGTAGGGGGTTGCTGCTCTCCTCTCGCACTCTGACACCTTGTTCTTCCCTTTAGAGAAACAGAGAGCGACTGCCACAACTTACAGAGAGACAGAGAGAGACCATTGTAGCAAGCAGCCAGGTACAGTAGGTGTGAGATGATGCAGGGGGAGGCTGTTACAGCAGGGGTTGAGGAAGTGTCATTTCCCCCCTACAGCTAGAGATGTACCCCCCCCACGGCTAGAGATGTACCCCCCACGGCTAGAGATGTACCCCCACGGCTAGAGATGTACCCCCCCACGGCTAGAGATGTACCCCCCACGGCTAGAGATGTACCCCCCACGGCTAGAGATGTACCCCCCACGGCTAGAGATGTACCCCCCCTACGGCTAGAGATGTACCCCCTACGGCTAGAGATGTACCCCCCACGGCTAGAGATGTACCCCCCACGGCTAGAGATGTACCCCCCCACGGCTAGAGATGTACCCCCCACGGCTAGAGATGTACCCCCCACGGCTAGAGATGTACCCCCACGGCTAGAGATGTACCCCTACGGCTAGAGATGTACCCCCTACGGCTAGAGATGTACCCCCTACGGCTAGAGATGTACCCCCCGGCTAGAGATGTACCCCCCTACGGCTAGAGATGTACCCCCTACGGCTAGAGATGTACCCCCCTACGGCTAGAGATGTACCCCCTACGGCTAGAGATGTACCCCCTACGGCTAGAGATGTACCCCCTACGGCTAGAGATGTACCCCCTACGGCTAGAGATGTACCCCCTACGGCTAGAGATGTACCCCCTACGGCTAGAGATGTACCCCCCCTACGGCTAGAGATGTACCCCCTACGGCTAGAGATGTACCCCCCACGGCTAGAGATGTACCCCCACGGCTAGAGATGTACCCCCCACGGCTAGAGATGTACCCCCCACGGCTAGAGATGTACCCCCCACGGCTAGAGATGTACCCCCCACGGCTAGAGATGTACCCCCCACGGCTAGAGATGTACCCCCCACGGCTAGAGATGTACCCCCCACGGCTAGAGATGTACCCCCCACGGCTAGAGATGTACCCCCCACGGCTAGAGATGTACCCCCCCACGGCTAGAGATGTACCCCCCACGGCTAGAGATGTACCCCCACGGCTAGAGATGTACCCCCCACGGCTAGAGATGTACCCCCCTACGGCTAGAGATGTACCCCCTACGGCTAGAGATGTACCCCCTACGGCTAGAGATACCCCCTACGGCCCCCCACGGCTAGAGATGTACCCCCTACGGCTAGAGATGTACCCCCTACGGCTAGAGATGTACCCCCTACGGCTAGAGATGTACCCCCCACGGCTAGAGATGTACCCCCTACGGCTAGAGATGTACCCCCTACGAGCTAGAGATGTACCCCCTACGGCTAGAGATGTACCCCCTACGGCTAGAGATGTACCCCCCATCCTCCTACAGCTAGAGATGTACCCCTTACGGCTAGAGATGTACCCCCATCCTCCTACAGCTAGATATGTACCCCCACCCCCATAGCTAGATATGTACCCCCCCGTCCTCCTACAGCTAGATATGTACCCCCCATCCTCCTACAGCTAGATATGGACCCCCCATCCTCCTACAGCTAGAGATGTACCCCCATCCTCCTACAGCTGGAGATGTACCCCCTACGGCCAGAGATGTACCCCCCCCCATCCTCTTACAGCTAGAGATTTACCCCCCATCCTCCTACAGCTAGAGATTTACCCCCCATCCTCCTACAGCTAGAGATGTACCCCTACGGCTAGAGATGTACCCCCCATCCTCCTACAGCTAGAGATTTACCCCCCCATCCTCCTACACAGAGACAGAGACAGAGACAGAGAGATCACAGCAGCACCCCTGGAGGTGATGAATAACGAAGTAAGGCTGTAGTGCTACGCTGTTCTCAGAGTTGTTACTGTTGTCGTCGTCACGGTAACACCAGGTATCCCGCATCGTAATCACAACTGCCCAGATTGCCGATATCCTACTGCTCTGACCTGGTTGTGCGTGTGTGTGTGTGTGTGTGTGTGTGTGTGTGTGTGTGTGTGTGTGTGTGTAACACTGCTCCCCACAGCCTCTGATCTATAAAAGGGGCTAAAGTGAAATTGGGAGGGAGAGTACAGATGGTCAGACACTCTCCAGACACATTGGGAAAAGATTTCAGTATAGAGGCGATACTTAGCCTCGCCAATAAAGACTTTGGTTTATGCCTGAAAGCAGTAGCGGTTTAAAAATCTGTGTCTCTGACAGACACGACACTCAACGGATTGATAGCATTTCCCAGGCGGCCATTTTTAGATAAGCGGAAGATAACAGCAGTCACTTCACGTCTCATCTCTAGCGAGTCCACTAATTGAAAATTCTGTAATTTGTTGTTTATATATTATTTGTGTATTTGAGAGACATTCTACTGCACTGTTGGAACTAGCAACATAAGCATTTCGCTGCACCTGCTACAACACCAGCAAATCTGTGTACGCAAACAATACACCTTGAATGAATGTTTTGATTTACTGTTACCAATTCAATTCCTTGTTCCTAAACTGCTGACTAAGGCTGCTGTGGAAGAAATTCATTATTGATTTAAAAATGTTGCCTTCTCTCCCTGTCTGTCTCTCCTTTCTTCCCATCCCTCCCCCCACCTCCTCCTCCTCTGTTTTCTGTCTCAGTTTTTCCTCTACTGCAAGTGACAAATATAGCCATTTCTCTGGTTCACACCACTGACTATTGACTTGTGAGCAGTGAAAAAGCCCCAGCTGAGGGAGTCGAGGGAGGGAATAGAAATCCAACAGCAGGTTTCACTACTCTGTCTGCTCAGCCTCCTCTCGTCATACCCGATGGTGCACACGCACGTCAAAAGTTTGGACACACCTACTTATTCCAGGGTTCAGAATAATTTGATGAAGACATCAAAACTATGATGACATATTTGCCTTGATACCAGCTTAATGGAGGTAGACACATGGAATGCATTTCAATTAACAGGTGTGCCTTGTTAAAAGTTAATTTGTGGAATTTCTTTCCTTCTTAATGCGTTTGAGTATACTGAAGCTAGCCGTATTTGGTAAAAGACCAAGTCCATATGGCAAGAACAACTCAAATAAGGAAAGAGAAACGACAGTCCATTATTAGATGAAGAAACATTTCCACACCAATAAGAAGAAGAGACTTGCTTGGCCAGGAAACACGAGCAATGGATATGAGACCGGTGGAAATCTGTAATTTGGTCTGATGAGTCCAAATTGAGATTTTGGGTTCCAACAGTTGTGTCTTTGAGACGCAGAGTAGGTGAACGGTGAATGATATGCTTAAGTGTGGTTCCCACCGTGAAGCATGGAGGTGGTGGTGTGATGGTGCTTTGCTGGTGACACCGTCGGTAATTTATTTAGAATTCAAAGCACACTTAACCAGCATGGCTTCCACAGCATTCTGCAGCGATACGCCATCCCATCTGCTTTGTGCTTAGTGGGACTATCATTTATTTTTCAACAGGACAATGACCCAACACACCAACAGGCTGTGTAAGGGCTATTTGACCAAGGAGAGTGATGAGTGCTGCATCAGATGACTTGGCCTCAACAACCACCCGACCGCAAACCAAACATCAAAGGCTACCTTTGAACATAGATGAATCTGTGGCTTCCTTATTAAACCCTGACTGCTGTAACCTCATTTAGGACTTTTCTTACCAAATGTATTTTCTTTCACCTTGCAGGTCTGTTTACCAGTCCATGAGAATAATTTAAATGGCCTTTGTGGCATGTTTGTCTCTCTGTGTGATGCGTATGTACAGCACCAGTCAAAAGTTCGGGCATACCTACTCATTCAAGGGTTTTTCTTCATTTGTACTATTTTCTACATTGTACAATAATAGTGGAGACTTCAATGGTTTGGGATGAGTTGGACCGCAGAGTGAAGGAAAAGCAGCCAACAAGTGCTCAGCATGTGTGGGAACTCCTTCAAGACGGTTGGAAAAGCATTCCATGTGAAGCTGGTTGAGAGAATGCCAAGAGTGTGCAAAGCTGTCATCAACGCAAAAGGGTGGCTACTTTGAAGAATCTAAAATATATTTTGATTTGTTTAACACCTTTGTGGTTTTTACATGATTCCATGTGTGTCATTTCATAATGTTGATATCTTCACTATTATTCTACAATGTATAAATAGTCCAAATAAAGAAAAACCCTTGAATCAGTAGGTGTGTCCAGACTGGTACTGTACGTACGCTTTCTCACACACACACACACACACACACACACGCCACAAAGGCCATTTAAATTATTCTCATCAACTGAAAAGCAGACCTGCGAACTACGAAGTAAAGTGAACGAAAATATACTTTTTTTGGTAAGGAAATGTCCCATGCCAAGGTGGAGTCCTAAATGAGTTTACAGCAGTCGGGGAAACCAGAGAAACCAGAGATCTATGTTCAAAGACAGCCTTTGATGTTTGTTGGCCTAATAACTACCTATAGTTTGTATCAAACCAGTGCATCCACCCCCTTGACACTGACTAACAATCCCTGCCTTTCCCATCCCCACTCAACTGTAACAATCCATACATGCATGTGGAATAAATACTCCCCTTAGAGCCCCAAGCATTTC
Organism: Oncorhynchus gorbuscha; assembly: GCF_021184085.1. Lineage (NCBI taxonomy): Eukaryota > Metazoa > Chordata > Actinopteri > Salmoniformes > Salmonidae > Oncorhynchus > Oncorhynchus gorbuscha. Next base: position 40,234,551 of record NC_060189.1, on the reverse strand, counting down.
CTCTTCAAGCCACATAGTTAGGAGGAAAAACTCCTGGCCCTTATGAGACATCAAACAAGCACACCCCCTACCCCTCACCCCCACTAGACACACACACACCTTCCCCAATGAACACTAATAATCCCAAGCTAGTGCATCCGTGAGGCCCAAAACATTCCCTTGGCTGTCTGTATAAGGTCTTAATTGTCAATGAATGGCCCTCAGTGATCCAGACAACCTTTGATGAGGCCTGCCAGAGAGAGTCAGAGTGGCTGGCTCGGTAAGTGGCTGTTGACGAAACCTCTTCAACAAGAGCACTGAGCAGCTGGCCCCTGCGCCACAGATAGGCAAGGGGAGAGAGGGATAGAGAAAAGAGAGCGAGCGAGTGAGCTAACTGTGTGGAACAAAGCTCATTACCAGAGCATTCACATGGACCGGTTAGTACCGAACGTACAGCACCTGGGAATCACAACATCTGAGTCAATGACACACTAGAGCTAACAACACCTGGACAACACCCCACTACAGCTAAGGCAACACACAATAGCAACACAATGTCTGGAACAGTACACACAACAATCTACAAGTTACAAAATCTTCTAATGACACAAGCTCAATACCTGAGCCACTACATCTGCATATGGTTTAGCTGAGGCCTAGGCTACACAATTTAATGTCCAATCTATTTTTATGTGACTGACCATGAAATCCACAGGATAAAGACAAACACAAGGCAATCAGTCTTTAATCTATATATAGAGTACACACGTCAGCATTAACATAGATTATTACTATCGGTTTATAATTTTACAAACGCCTACACCGTCTTGTTACTATGGCTTTCTGGCAAATATGACAATTGAGTTTCCGGCAAGTAAGAGTTCATCCACCTCTGGCCTGCTCGCCTCCCTACCACTGAGGAAGTACAGTTCCCGCTCAGCTCAGTCAAAACTGTTCGCTGCTCTGGCTCCCCAATGGTGGAACAAACTCCCTCACGACACCAGGACAGCGGAGTCAATCACCACCTTCCGGAGACACCTGAAACCCCACCTCTTTAAGGAATACCTAGGATAGGATAAAGTAATCCTTCTCACCCCCCTTAAAATATTTAGATGCACTATTGTAAAGTGGTTGTTCCACTGGATGTCATAAGGTGAATGCACCAATTTGTAAGTCGCTCTGGATAAGAGCGTCTGCTAAATGACTTAAATGTAAATGTAAATGTAAGAGGCTGCGACCGTCACAGACAAACTTTTTTTGTGTCCCTGCGACAAGGAAAATGACCATTGCAACAACAGTCGACAAACATTCGAAAGGAGTATAAATTAAATGTGGTTTTGACCAAAGACTAAATCGCATTCCATTTGCCTACAGACATGTCGTTAGACAAAGTATAAACCTTCCTTAAAACAGAGGAACGAACAGCATAATGAAGGTAAAAAGGCACAAGGCCACACACACACACTCCCTCACCGCCATGGCTTCATCATAATCAGGCAGCAGACCGCCTCTCTGGATTAAATCACAGCCCTGCATTAATTCTAATCAGAGTGTGTAGCCAGCCTTGACCAGAGGGCCCAGAGGGTGCATGTGTGGGTCCCTATCCCTCTGTATACACACACACCCTGGCCGAGGCAGTCATGTTGAACCACGCTCTTCAGGGTTCATCGCACTCCTCAAGTGGCACACAAACACACACAGCAGCACAGGTGAGATACTTTGACCTTTCCGGGTGTGGGTCGGCTGAGTGTTGCCGTCTGAGCTGGGCTTTGGCGTTTTTAAAGGGGAACTGGAAATGGCACAAATCATGGTTATCCGGTATTTACACTTAACTTCAAACTTGTTTGTTTTCCCTAATGGTTTATTCGAAGGTGTGCTTGGTAACAAATAATAAATTACATATGACAGCATGATGAGGGTATCTGTGTGTGTGAGCACCTATGAGCCCCTGCAGTGAGAATAAGAGGCACAGCCTGTGCAGGGTAAAATACCTATTTGCTACTGAATTATGAAAGGTCAGAACATCTTTGAAGATTTAAAAACTGCATTCTGATGCCTGCATAGGGAGAGAGAAAAGAGAGAGTTAGGATGAGAAATTGAGGGAGAGGAGAGAGACAGACACATTATGGGATACATGGGATGACTGAGTCGGTGTGACAATAGGAGAAACAGTGTGTGAAAAGAAGTGTGCAGTTGTGTGTGTGAGAGAGAGAGAGAGTAGAAGAACAGAGGTCTTGTATGGGTCAGGTATCTGGAGATGCAGAGCTAAAGTGTTTACACCGTGGCTGTCACGTTAGCCCTTTAAGCACTAGCTTTTATCCCCCTCCGCTTCTACACACTCACACTGAATTCACAAGCCTCCGCAACCATCCTCCTTTTCAAAATAAACCCCCTTTCATACTCTAGCCAGGGTAATTTCACCATTTGCAAAAAAAGGAAGAATCTGTTGAAAGGAATTATAAGAATCTGAGCGGCGTCGAGTTCAGCTTCAGAAGAGCCTTTATGAGGTGGATCAATGCGGCAGAAACTAGGTAGAAGTCAGCTCTGCGTTGTCTTTACTCAGAAAAAAAAGAACAAATATTCTCTCAAAGAAACCGAATTCATACAAAGTATCGAAGGTCAACTCTCCACGACCCATCAGCATCACCTGCTCCTGTGTCTCGCTCTCAAACAAAGCACAGATCACAGCAGAGGGGTGGGCTACAGTGGCGGAATTAGTGTAGTATATCAAGAGGTTTCTGGTAGCAGGGAATAAAAGCTGCATCATGAACTCTTCAAGGCCCACGTCAGTTCACAACAATACTCTCACAACGTACAGAGAGCTCCAAAAGTATTGGTACAGTGACAAAATGTTGTTTTGGCTCTGTACTCCAGTACTTCATACAACTATGGATGTTAATGTGCTGACAGTCAGTTTTAAATTGAGGGTCATAAATGTCATAAATATCGAGTGAAATGTTTGGAAATTACAGCAGTCTCCCCCCCCTTTTTAGGGGACCAAAAGTATAGGAACAAATTCTCTTGCGTATTAAAGTAGTAAAAAGTGTTGTATTTGGTCCCATATTCCTCATAAGCAATGATTACATCAAGCTTGCGACTACAAACTTGTTGGATGCATTTGCTGTTTGTTTTGGTTGTGTTTCAGATTATTTTGTGCCCAATAGAAATGAATGGTAAACAATGTATTGTGTCATTCTGGAGTCACTTTTATTGTAAATAAGAATGTTTAACACTTCTACATTAAATGTGGATGCTACCATGATTACGGATAGTCCGGATTGAATCATAGACCCCCCCCCCCAAAAAAAAAAATGCTAACCTCCCCTGTTGAGGTTAGCATGTCTTGGGAGTATGATATGTGCGTCTAACTTTCTCACTCATCATTATTCACGATTCATTCAGGACTATCCGTAATCATGTAAGCATCCACATTAATGTAGAAGTGGATGAAAATATGCTGAAATTAAAGCTGACAGTCTGCTCTTTAACCTCAGTCATTGTATAATTCCAATGTATCGTCAGACGCATGTAATTTCAGTTTTTATGGTTGACTCAGTTTGCTGATTAAGTTGTCTTTCTCTCTCTCCCCCGGCTGCTTGCCGATTCCCACACCAAGCCATGCCCCGTCACTCAAGGAGAGAGCAGTTGCTCGACCCGAGTTACAAGCACTTCCTTGCCTTTTCATTCTGCAGTCTGCATGGTCAGATAGATGCAAAAGATGTTGATGACATACTGCTTTCCACAAGCATTCCATAATTAAACTATTAGTTTGTGTATCTTACCGGCTGCTAGTTTGTCTTTTCTTTGCAGGTTGTGGCTCAAATAAATCTTGTTAGCTGCTAATGTTTATCGCTAGTAAACTGGCTATTACAATTGAATGACGCTGGAGGGGATGACTGCTGTTTTACAGGCTCCTAACTAGAGGTCGACCGATTATGATTTTTCAATGCCGATACAGATTATTGGAGGACCAAAAAAAAGCCGATACCGGTAAAAAAAAAAAAAATGTAAGACCAATTTTTATGTATAGATTTGTAAGTCGCTCTGGATAAGAGCGTCTGCTAAATGACTTAAATGTAATGTAATGTAATGTAATGTAATAATGACAATTACAACAATACTGAATGAACACTTATTTTAACTTAATATAGATTTTATTTATGTATTTAGTCTCAAATGAATGAAACATGTTCAATTTGGTTTAAATAATGCCAAAACAAAGTGTTGGAGAAGAAAGTAAAATTGCAATGTGTGCCATGTTAAAAAGCACATTTTTCAGTTCCTTGCTCAGAACATGAGAACATATGAAAGCTGGTGGTTCCATTTAACATGAGTCTTCAATATTCCCTGTTAAGAAGTTATAGGTTGTAGTTATTATATATTTCTCTCTATACCATTTGTATTTCATATACCTTTGACTATTGGATGTTCTTATAGACACTATAGTATTGCCAGCCTAGTCTCGGGAGTTGATAGTTTACGACTTCAAGCCTATGCTGTGCTTCAAGCATTGCAAAGAGCTGCTGGCAAACGCAGGAAAGTGCTGTTTGAATGAATGCTTACGAGCCTGTTGCTGCCTACCACCGCTCAGTCAGACTGCTCTTTCAAATCATAGACTTAATTATAATACAATAAACACACAGATATGAGCCTTACGTCATTAATATTGTCAAAACCGGAAAGTATCAATTCAAAACCAAAATGTTTATTCTTTCAGTGAAATACGGAACCTTCAAAATATTGCTGCTACATTGCACAACCTTCAATGTTATGTCATAATTATGTAAAATTCTGACAAATTAATTACAGTCTTCGTTGGGAAGAAATGGTCAGGCGACCCAAACTGTTGCATATACCCTGACTGCTTGCATAGAACGCAAGAGAAGTGACACAATTTCCCTAGTTAATATTGCCTGCTAACATGAATTTATTTTAACTAAACATGCAGGTTTAAAAAAATATACTTGTGTATTGATTTTAAAGAAAGGTATTGATGTTTATGGTTAGGTACATTTGTGCAAAGATTGTGCTTTTTTTCACGAATGCGCTTTTGTTAAATCATCACCTGCTTGGCTGTGATTCGTTGATAAATTAACATTGAATATATGCAAAGCAAAACAAGCTAGTTAACCTAGTAATATCGTCAACCATGTGCAGTTAACTAGTGATTATGTTAAGATTGTTTTTTTTATAAGATAAGTTTAATGCTAGCTAGCAACTTACCTTGGCTCCTTGCTGCACTCACGTAACAGGTGGTCAGCCTGCCACGCAGTCTCCTCGTGGATTGCAAAGTAAATCGGCATCCAAAAATGCTGATAACAGATTGTTATGAAAACTCGAAAATCGGCCCTAATTAAAATAGGCCATACCGATTAATCGGTCGACCTCTACAACTGTGCCAATTTTTTTTTGCGTTATTTTTAAACTTATTTTGTACATAATGTTGCTGCTACAGTAGTCTCAAAAATAACTTCTGGACATCAGAACAGCAATTACTCACCAATATTTTTTCTTTAACGAGTCCGATGCAAAAGACATACTACTTTCAAAACCAGGCCCAAATCCCCATCATTTTTTTGAAGAAAAGATGCAGAAAGAGGTTGGACTGCCTTCTGCAAATTCTACCATCCGTACGAATGGCCAACGTGCAATCATTGGAAAATAAAATGGATACTCTACGATTAAAACTATCCTACCAACGGGACATTAAATACTCTTATGTTTCACCGAAACGTGGCTGAACGACGATACGGATAATACAGAGCTGGCTGGGTTTTCTATGCATCGGCAGGACAGAACAGCTACGTCTGGTAAGACGAGGGGCAGGGGTGGGTGTCTATTTGTCAATAACAGCTGGTGCGCGATGTCTAATATTAAAGAAGTCTCGAGGTATTGCTCGCCTGAGGTAGAGTACCTCATGACAAGCTGTAGACCACACTATCTATCAAGAGAGTTCTCATCTATATTATTCGCAGCCGTCTATTTACCACCACAAATTGATGCTGGCAGTAAGACTGCACTCAAACAACTGTATAAAGCCATAAGCAAACAAGAAAAAGCTCATCAAGAAGTGGCGCTCCTAGTGGCCGGGGACTTTAATGCAAGCAAACTTAACTATGTTTTGCCTACTTTAACCAGCATATCACATGTGTACCCAGAGAAGAAAAAAAAATACATTTAAAATTGAATGTTAAAAAAAGAAAAAAACTCTAGAACACCTTTACTCCACACACTGAGCTTTCCCTAGCCCTCCATTTGGAAAATCTGACCATAATTCTATCTTCCGTATTCCTGCTTACAAGGAAGAACTAAAGCAGGCAGTACCAGTGACTCGCTCAATACGGAAGTGGTCAGATGAGGGATGCTATGGTCATGACTCCCCTGTGAGGATCCAACGATCAGTTTAAAATAGATTAATGTCTACTGGGCCCTCTCACCCACAGAAGGGAGGAATTGGTGTGGGGGTTTTATGACCTCACACCAATCGTAAATTGCATGCAGCAGACGATTCCTTTGGTCTCTAGTATTGGTGATTGGAATCTGTTACAGAAGATTTTGCCACCCAAACACTTAACTTAAACTTAAAAAGGGAACACTGGGACAATATTTTCAACATCCGAATGTGGGGAATGATGAGATATGACTATTTTGTGATGTCATTAAGTTAATATTTTTTTTATCCCACTTTTTAAAAAAAGAGCTTTCACACCATGTAAAGTTTACATCCTTTATGTTGTATATGAAATAAAGGATGAAGAGAATATTTTTGTGAAGATAAAGGAATATGAATTTAGTTAACAAGAAATAGTTATGATACTTTGCAAGTAACTAGCCATGCCCTAGGGAGCTCAGAGAGCGTGCCAGGATGACAGAAACACCCCTTTTTACCCAAGTGTGTAAAAGATTGAGTTAAACTCTTGCGACGAGCAAACCCGTATCCGGGAGCATAATCATAGCCTCAAATGCATTAGCATAACGCAACGGACATAAATACCCCTAGAAACTTTTCCAATTCATGAAAATCGCAAATGAAATAAATATTCAAACACAAGCTTAGCCTTTTGTTAACAACACTGTCATCTCAGATTTTCAAAATATGCGTTACAGCCAACGCTAGACAGGCATTTGTGTAAGTTCATCATTGCATAATGCTATGCTAGGCTCTGCTGGCAGCAGGCAACATTTTCACAAAAATAAGAAAATTAAATAATTTACCTTTGAAGAACTTCAGATGCTTTCACTCAGGAGACTCCCAGTTAGATAGCAAATGTTCATTTTTTTCAAAAATATTATTTTTGTAGGAGAAATAGCTCCCGTTTCTTCATCATGCATGGCTGAGAAATCGACCGGAAAATGCTACAACTATAACGCCAAACTTTTCTAAATTTGCTCCATAATATCGACAGAAACACGGCAAACGTTGTTTAGAATCCATCCTCAAGGTGTTTTTAACATATATATTCGATAATATATCCGTCGAGGCAATTGGTTTCTCATAAGAAGCGATTGGAAAAATGGCTACCTCAGTATTTTACGTAAGGTTTTCTGCAGGAGACACCATGTGACCACATGCTATATATGGTCCTTTACAGCCTTTCTTCAATGGAAATGCCTATAAAGACGTCACAATGCTGTAGACACCTTGGGGAATACGTGGAAAACGTAAGCTCATTCACAGCCATATAAGGAGTCATTGGCATGAGGCGGTTTCAAAAAATGCAGCAGTTCCTGGTTGGATTTTTATCTGGGTTTCGCCTGTAAAATCAGTTGTGGCACTCAGACAATATATTTTCAGTTTTGGAAACGTCAGAGTGTCTTCTTTCCAAAGCTGTCAATTATATGTATAGTCGAGCATCTTTTCGTGACAAAATATCTTGTTTAAAACGGGAACGTTTTTCATCCAAAAATTAGCAATCAGTGTTACGGTTGTTCACAGTACTAGATACACAACGAAGGAAGACCTTCAACACGTAAATACATGCATTACTACTTAGCCAAATGGGAGGCAGTTCAGGGCAAGGTATTAGGATTACTGTGAGCGTAGTTCCTAAATGTATCCAAGTGTTGTGTCTCTCTTTTATAACAAGTGTCATTCCGCAAGGGACCTTTCCATCGTATTAAGATAATAATCAATAACCTATACCGTGTGTGTGTGTGTGTATCCTGTATTATCATTTTGTTTGAAAATAATCAAATCAATGTGTGGTACGGAATGATCAGTAAGACTCGGGTTTGTGCAGATTCAAGAAGTCTGCGATGTTCAGAATTTGATATGAGGTAATGATTAATAAGTGACTTCGAGATATATAGATCATATATTTTAGAGTGATTCCTGGTGCCCCAAATTCCTAATGAGTTAATTGTTACAAGATTAATGAATGTAATGTCACGACACTACGCTAGAGAATTGTTTTGATAGCATAGAATGGAATATGTTCTGGGATTCATCCCATGGCATTGAGGAGTATACCATATCAGTCACCAGATTCATCAATAAGTGCATCGACGACATTGTCCCCACAGTGAGCGTACGTACATATCCCAACAAGAAGCAATGGATTACAGACAACATCCGCACTGACCTGTAGCTGCCGCTTTCTAGGAGCGGGACACTGATCCGGACGCTTATAAGAAATCCCGCAAAGCCCTCAGATGAACCATCACAGACAAAGCATCAATACAGGACTAAAATTGAGGCTCGTCAGATGTGGCAGGGCTTGCGAACTATTACGGACAACAAAATGGAAACCCAGCCACGAGCTGCACAGTGACGTGACCCTACCAGATGAGCTAAATGCCCATTATGCTCACTTCGGGGCAAGCAACACAAGCAGCACCAGCTTTTCCATACCAACTGTGATCACGCTCTCGGTAGCAGATGAACACAAAACCTTTAGACAGGTCAATATTTATAAAGCCACAGGGCCAGATGGATTACCAGGACGTGTACTCAAAGCATGTGTGGATCAACTGGCAAGTGTCTTCACTGACATTTTCAACCTCTCCCTGACTGAGTCTGTAACACCTACATGTTGTTTCAAGCAAACCACCATAGTCCCTGTGCCCAAGGGGGCGAAGGTAACCTGCCTAAATGATCACTGCCCTGTAGCGCTCCCATCGGTAGCCATGAAGTGCTTTGAAAGGCTGGTCATCCATCATCCAGGAAACACTAGACCAACACAAATTCGCTTACCTCCCCAACAGATCCATAGATGACAGAATCTTAAGTGCACTCCACACTGCCCTTTCCCACCTGGACAAAAGGAACACCTATGTGAGAATGCTATTTATTGACTACAGCTCAGCATTCAACCCCAGCGCCCACAAAGCACATCACTAAGCTAAGGACCCTGGGACTAAACACCGCCATCTGCATCTGGATCCTGAACTTACTGACGGGCCACTTCCAGGTGGTAAGGGTAGGCAATAACTTGTCTGCCACGCTGATCCTCAACATTGGGGCCCCTCAGGGGTGGGTGCTTAGCCCCCTCCTGTACTCCCTGTTCACTCACGACTGGGAGTCCAAACACAACTCCAGCATTAAGCATTAAGTTTGCTGACGACGCAACAGTGGTAGGCCTGATAACTGACAATGATGTGACAGCCTATAGGGAGCAGGTCAGAGACCTGGCAGTGTGGTGCTAGGAAAACAACCTCTCCCTCAATGGGAGCAAGACAAAGGAGCTGATCGTAGACTACAGGAAAACATTGACGGGGCTGTCGTGGAGCGGGTCGAGAGTTTTAAATTCCTTGGTGTCCACATCACCAATGTACGATCAAGGTCCAAACAAACTAAGAAAGTCATGAAGGCACGACAACACCTTTTCCCCCTCAGGAGACTGAAAGGATTTGGCATGGGTCCCCAGAACCTCAAAATGTTCTACAGCTGCACCATCGAGAGGATCCTGACCATTGAATCACCGCCTGGAATGGCAACTGCTCGGCCTCCGACCGCAAGGCACTTCAGAGGGTAGCGCGTACGGCCAAGTACATCACCGGGGCCATGCTTCCTGCCATCCAGGACCTATATTATTCTTCTACCCCCAAGAAGGAGTTCTGAACAATTAAACAAATGGCCAGCCGGACTATTTACATTGACGACCCCCCTTTGTTTTTACACTGCTGCTACTCGTTGTTTATTATGTATGCATCGTCACTTTACCTACTGTACAAATGACCTCAACTTGCCTGTACTCCTGCACATTGACTGGGTACCAGTACCCCCTGTACATAGCCTTGTTATTTAATTGTTACTTTAAATTGATTTACTTTAGTTTATTTAGTAAATATTTTCTTAACTCTATTTCTTGAACTGCATTGTTGGCAAAGAGCTTGTAAAGGAAGTAAGAATTTCATAGTAAGGTCTACTACACCTGTTGTATTCGGCGCATGTGACAAATAAAAACATTTGATTTGAATTTAGCTAGCTTGCTAAATGTACTTAAGAGTCAGAGCAAACATAGGTATCTAATACAGCACGGTACCAGTGCTGGTATATGCATGTTGTTTGTGTAATGGTATCTTATAAAGAGAGGAATAGGCAATGCATGAATATTTTAGCTAGCTAGAGTGTACTCAGACCGCTTCACATTTTCCACTACAGCCTTATTCTTAAATGGATTTGGCATTCAGGCCAAAGAATTCAATCTTGGTTTCATCAGACCAGAGAGTTGTCTGTAATGTCCAGAGAGTCCTTTAGGTGCCTATTGGCAAACTCCAAGTGGGCTGGCATGTGCCTTTTACTGGAGGAGTGGCTTCTGTCTGGCCACTCCACCATAAAAGGCCTGATTGGTGGAGTGCTGCAGAGATGGTTGTCCTTCTGGAAGTTCACCTCCCTGACCAAGGCCATTCTCTGCCAATTGGGCTGTTTGGCCAGCTCTAGGAGGAGACTTGGTGGTTCCAAACTTCCATTTAAGAATGATGGAGGCCATTGTGATCTTGTGGCCCTTCAATGCTGCATACATGTTTTGGTACCCTTCCCCAGATCCGTGCATCGACACAATCCTGTCTTGGAGGTCTAAGGACAATTCCTTCGACCTCATGGCTTGGTTTTGGCTCTGACATGCACGATCTGTGCTGTGGGACCTTATATAGACAGGTGTGTGCATTTCCAGATCATGTTCAAATCAATTTTATTTACCACAAAGGGACTCCAAATCAAGTTGTAGAAACATCTCAAGGATGATCAATGGAAGCAGGATGCACGCGAGCTCAAGTCTCATAGCAAAGGGTCTGAATACAGACCATACATTCCATTTCCATGACTCCAACAATTCACCAATTTACTAGGCCTAGGTGTTTTGCCCATACCATGCAGCTCTGCATGGCAGTGTGGAAGAGGAAACAAAAGTACAGGAAATTCAGAAAATTACAAATGTGCTGAAAATGATTTGTTTGAAGTTGGACTGAACAGTATAAAACAAATCAGAATGGAGAAAACCACATAGAAATCACTTAAAACGTATGTGTTTCAACCCACTAATTAGCACTAATTATTTTAATTTTTTTAAACATAAAATACCATCAAAAATATGAAACATTTCACACAATGATATTTTGGCCATATAGCCAAGCCCTAGCCTTACCTGGGATTTGAGCGCCCAGTATTCTTCTGATCCATACTCCACATGTTTCAGAGATGTCATGTAGTCATAGCTGATCACGGCAGTCTACAGGGAAAACAGTCAAAAATACATATTTGTTCATTAATGTGCTTGCATGGTTGTGTACCAACAGTGGATTCAGCCCAAAATATGGGTGGTTGTGGTTATTGATCTTAGCTGCAGCCTGTCCAAAAGGAGATCAGAGACTGATGTGTTTGTGTCACGATGTAAGTCAATAAGTCATTTTAATCTAAGTTTAGTTGAACCAAACTGCAGGCTTCGTGCAAATTCTTGCCTACGGCGTATCTTTCCCTATAAAATGACATGTGTATTATATTTGTTGTTGTTGCCGTTTTGTTGAGCTGGGTTTAATTTAAAATAGTCACACCCACCAGCATGGCATTGTTAATTAAAATCAGAAACACCTGCAAAGTTTGCAAGTCGCGACTGAGCGGCGCAATAGCTAAGATGGTGGATAAATGTTCACTCAAGTCATTTACCATTGAAAAAAAATGGTAATTTCCTGTCTACTTACTGGAGTGGGTCTCCCATAAACACCACTGCAATAGCAGCTGGGTAGGGCTGTCCAAGACACATTTTTATTTCATCTTGGTCTACTCGAGGTCGTCCGTTCTTTCAACCAATCAATTGGTGTACATTTTTAAACGTGTATTTGTCCCTACACTACCGGTCAAAAGTTTAAGAACACCTACTCATTCAGGGGTTTTACTATATTTTTAGATTATCTACATTGTAGAATAGTGGAGACATCAAAACTATATAATAACACATGGAATCATGTAGTAACCAAAAAAGTGTTAAATCAAAATATATTTTATATACACATTTTGATCGAAGCAATCTTGAAGCGTGGAATCAGATTAACGCTGGTCCGACCAAACAGACCTGAGCACGGGTGTTTCCTGTTTTAGTTTCTGTCTATAGGCTGGCAGCAACAAAATGGAGTAGTGGTCAGATTTGCCAAAAGGAGGGCAGAGGAGGGCTTTGTATGAGTCGCGGAAGTTAGAGTAACAATGATCCAGAATTTTGCCAGCACGGGTCACGAATTCGATATGCTGATCAAATTTAGGGAGACTTGTTTTCAGATTAGCCTTGTTAAAATCCCCAGCTACAATAAATGCAGCCTCAGGATATCTGGTTTCCAGTTTACACAATGACCCAACACACATCCAGGCTGTGTAAGGGCTATTTTACCAAGAAGGAGAGTAATGGAGAGCTGCATTAGATGACCTGGCCTCCACAATCACCTGACCTCAGCCCAATTTAGATGGTTTGGGATGAGTTTGACAGCAGAGTGAAGGAAAAGCAGCCAACAAGTACTCAGCATATCTGGGAACTCATTCAAGACTGTTGGAAAAGCATTCCAGGTGAAGCTGGTTGAGAGAATGCCAAGAGTGTGCAAAGCCGTCATCTAGGCAAAGGGTGGCCATTTGAAGAATTTCAATTATATTTTGATTAACACTTTTTTGGTTACTACATGATTCCATGTGTTATTTCATAATGTTGATGTCTTATTCACTATTACACTATTATTCTACAATGTAAGTAATTTCTATTGCCATTTCCAGCTATGTCAAAATAGCCTACATAAAGCCAACAAATAAAAACATTGCAGCCTGCAGGTAGAAAATATCCTGATAAAAATGGAAGAATTGCATGTGACATGATTGCATTTTGGAACCCCACTCCCCCCGAAGATGAATGGTTTTGACCACGCTCCACTGCTTTCATTGGTGCAGCTAGTAGAAATCACAAGTGTCTATCCTTTAATGGAAAGGCACACGGTGAAAGACTTTTATTTGTTTATCTAGTTTGTGCTGTTCCATCAAGTATTAGTGTTTTGTGTCCGATGCGCTCAGGGTGTTTTTGCAGATCATCTGCAGCCTGCATCATGGGCGAGGTCATCGTAGCCTGTCATGTCAGGTCGCCTATCTGTGAGAACCATGTTATCCATATTACCAAAGCTTCATCTTCTTCCTTCTATTTCTAGGGCAGATTCGTGGTCGCAATTTATGAAAGATGGCATCACTTTGGAGATACTGGTTTCCCATATTCATCTGTGGCAAAGTTTTCCCTACATGTTAGCATGCTAGCTAGCTACACTAACAGCTGTCAGTGCCCTACTTGTTATTTACCCACTCCATGTGGCCCCCAGCAAACATTTTGAGGCAGGGCTTTCTCCTATAGAGCTCCATTTTTATGGAATGGTCTGCCAACCCATGTGAGAGACGCAGACTCGGTCTCAACCTGTAAGTCTTTACTGAAGACTCAGCTCTTCAGTGATTTGATTGAGTGTAGTCTGGCCCAGGAGTGTGAAGGTGAACGGAAAGGCTCTGGAGCAACGAACCACCCTTGCTGTCTCGTCGGTTCCCCTCTCTCCACTGGGATTCTCTGCCTCTAACCCTATTACAGGGGCTGAGTCACTGGCTTACTGGTGCTCTTTCATGCCATCCCTAGGAGGGGTGCGTCACTTGAGTGGGTTGAGTCACTGATGTGTTCTTACTGTCTGGGTTGGCGCCCCCCTTTGGTTGTGCCGTGGCAGAGATCTTTGTGGGCTATACTCGGCCTTGTCTCAGGATGGTAAGTTGGTGGTTGAAGATAACCCTCTAGTGGTGTGGGGGCTGTCCTTTGGCAAAGTGGGTGGGGTTATATCCTTCCTGTCTGGCCCTGTCTGGGGGCATCATCGGATGGGGCCACAGTGTCTCCTGACCCCTCCTGTCTCAGCCTCCAGTATTTATGCTGGAGTATTTTATGTGTTGGGGGGCTAGGGTCAGTTTGTTATATCTGGAGTACTTATCCTGTCTTATCCAGTGTCCTGTGTGAATTTAAGCATGCCCTCTCTAATTTTCTCTTTCTTTCTCTCTCTCGGAGAACCTGAGCCCTAGGACCATGCCTCAGCACAACCTGGCATGAGGACTCCTTGCTGTCCCCAGTCCACCTGGTTGTGCTGCTGCTCCAGTTTCAACTGTTCTGCCTTTGGCTATGGAATCCTGACCTGTTCACCGGACGCGCTATATGTCCCAGACATGCTGTTTTCAACTCTCTAGAAACAGCAGGAGTGGTAGAGATACTCTTAATGATCGGCTATGAAAAGCCAACTGACATTTACTCCTGACGTGCTGACTTGCTGCACCCTCGACAACTACTGCGATTATTATTATTTGACCATGCTGGTGATTTATGAACATTTCAACATCGTGGCCATGTTCTGTTATAATCTCCACCTGGCACAGCCAGAAGAGGACTGGCCACCCCCTCACAGCCTGGTTCCTCTAGGTTTCTTCCTAGGTTTTGTCCTTTCTAGGGAGGTTTTCCTAGCCACCGTGATTCTACACCTGCATTGCTTGCTGTTTGTGGTTTTAGGCTGGGTTTCTGTACAGCACTTTGAGATATCTGCTGATGTACGAAGGGCTTTATAAATACATTTGGAAATCACCCCAAAAGTTCCCATCCCAATTTGTGAATATGCATTAGCAGCCCGCGTCATTCTTTGGAGGTGGAACCTAAAGGACAATTTCTCATATAGGATTGGAATTTAGTTGAATTAGGGGCGACATTGCCCTCTGGTGGGGGCATGTAAAGTAGCTCTCTGTAGCCCTGGAGGTCCATCCATCTGTAATAAGCACAACACATGGTGTGGTGCATTGGCCAATTCATTAGGTGGGTTGTACAACTTCGGCTTTAGCTTGCTTATATAGAGCGGGTACTACCAGTTTGCTGAAATGGGCAAAGATCGTAACATGGTTTGAAAACTTTCATGAGGTGCAGAAACCCTCTACACTTCTCAACCATGGAGAAAGGGAGCATATCCGGTTTATCAACACAACCCGATGCTGGCACGAAGACTGCACTCAATGAGCTATATAGGGCATTAAGCAAACAAGAAAATGCTCATCCAGAGGCAGCGCTCCTAGTGGCTGGAGATCTTAATGCAGGAAAAATGAAATCAGTCTTACCTCATTTCTACCAGCATGCCACCTGTGCAGCGAGAGGTGAAAACCTCTGGATGGCCTTTACTCCATACACAGAAACACAAAGCTCTCCCTTGCCCTCCAATTGGCAAATTTAACGTAACTCTATCCTCCTGATTCCTGCATTCAAGCAAAAACAGGAAGTGAATGCTAAGCTACAGGACTGTTTCGTTAGCACAGACTGAAATATGTTCTGAGATTCATTTGATGGCATTGAGGAGTTCATAACATTTTTTTTTAAACCTTATTTACCTAGGTACTTTCACTGAGAACACATTCTCATTTCCAGCAATGGCCTGGGGAATAGTTACGGGGGATGAATGAGCCAATTGGAAGCTGGGGATGATTAGGTGACCATGATGGTATAAGGGCTACATTGGGAATTTAGCCAGGACACTGGGGTTAACACTCCTACCCTTACAATAAGTGATCTTTAGTGACCACAGTCAGGTCACCCATTTAACTTTCCATCAGAAACATGGCACCCAACAAAGGGCATTGGGAAAAGAGTGCCTCCTACTGGCCCTCAACACCTCTTCCAGCAGTATCTGGTCTCCCATCCAGGGACTAACACTGTTCAACAGCAGAGGCAAGCCAGCAGTGGGATGCAGGGTGGTATGCTGGTGGTTTACGACAGTCAGCCAGCAGCAGAACACTAAATCAGTAGGCTGAAAATATTCTCAAATATATCCTCAAAAAGAATCAGTGATTTTTTTTCCAAATAAAATATTACCTAAGTATTCATTTACATTACATTACATTTAAGTCATTTAGCAGACGCTCTTATCCAGAGCGACTTACAAATTGGTGCATTCACCTTATGACATCCAGTGGGACAGTCACTTAACAATAGTGCATCTAAAACTTAGGGGGGGTGGGGTGAGAGGGATTACTTAACCTATCCTAGGTATTCCTTAAAGAGGTGGGGTTTCAGGTGTCTCCGGAAGGTGGTGATTGACTCCGCTGTCCTGGCGTCGTGAGGGAGTTTGTTCCACCATTGGGGGGCCAGGGCAGCGAACAGTTTTGACTGGGCTGAGCGGGAGCTGTACTTCCTCAGTGGTAGGGAGGCGAGCAGGCCAGAGGTGGATGAACGCAGTGCCCTTGTTTGGGTGTAGGGCCTGATCAGAGCCTGGAGGTACTGAGGTGCCGTTCCCCTCACAGCTCCGTAGGCAAGCACCATGGTCTTGTAGCGGATGCGAGCTTCAACTGGAAGCCAGTGGAGAGAACGGAGGAGCGGGGTGACGTGAGAGAACTTGGGAAGGTTGAACACCAGACGGGCTGCGGCGTTCTGGATGAGTTGAAGGGGTTTAATGGCACAGGCAGGGAGCCCAGCCAACAGCGAGTTGCAGTAATCCAGACGGGAGATGACAAGTGCCTGGATTAGGACCTGCGCCGCTTCCTGTGTGAGGCAGGGTCGTACTCTGCGGATGTTGTAGAGCATGAACCTACAGGAACGGGCCACCGCCTTGATGTTAGTTGAGAACGACAGGGTGTTGTCCAGGATCACGCCAAGGTTCTTGGCGCTCTGGGAGGAGGACACAATGGAGTTGTCAACCGTGATGGCGAGATCATGGAACGGGCAGTCCTTCCCCGGGAGACCCTTTACTTAGTACTTTGTTGAAGCACCTTTGGCAGCGATTACGCCTAGAGTCTTATTGGGTATGACACAGCTTGGCACACCTGTATTTGGAGAGTTTCTCCCATTCTTCTCTGCAGATCCCCTCAAGCTCTGGATGGGGAGTGTTGTGGAACACAGTGGACTAACCAGAGATGTTAGATTGGGTCCGGGTAACTCAATGACATTCCGAGTTTTGTCCCGATGCCACTCCTGCGTTGTCTTGGCTGTGTGCTTAAGGTTGTTGTCCTGTTGGAAGGTGAACCTTCGCCCAGTTTGGGGTCCTGAGCGCTCTGGAGCAGGTTATCAAGGAGCTCTCTGTACTTTGCTCCATTCATCTTTCCTTCTATCCTTACTAGTCCCACAGCAACATCCCCAGCCGCGCCCTCAGAGCATGCGCAGACCAGCTGGCCGGTGTGTTTACGGACATATTCAATCAATCCCTATACCAGTCTGCTGTTCCCACATGCTTCAAGAGGGCCACCATTGTTCCTGTTCCCAAGAAAGCTAAGGTAACTGAGCTAAACGACTACCGCCCCGTAGCACTCACTTCCGTCATCATGAAGTGCTTTGAGAGACTAGTCAAGGACCATATCACCTCCACCTTACCTGACACCCTAGACCCACTCCAATCTGCTTACCGCCCAAACAGGTCCACAGACGATGCAATCTCAACCACACTACACACCGCCCTAACCCATCTGGACAAGAGGAATACCTATGTGAGAATGCTGTTTATCGACTACAGCTCGGCATTCAACACCATAGTACCCTCCAAGCTCGTCATCAAGCTCGATACCCTGGGTCTCGACCCCGCCCTGTTCAACTGGGTACTGGACTTCCTGACGGGCCGCCCCCAGGTGGTGAGGGTAGGCAACAACATCTCCACCCCGCTGATCCTCAACACTGGGGCCCCACAAGGGTGCGTTCTGAGCCCTCTCCTGTACTCCCTGTACACCACGCCTCCAACTCAATCGGACGACAACAGTGGTAGGCTTGATTACCAACAACAATGAGACGGCCTACTGGGAGGAGGTGAGGACCCTCGGAGTGTGGTGTCAGGAAAATAACCTCACACTCAACGTCAAAAAAACTAAGGAGATGATTGTGGACTTCAGGAAACAGCAGAGGGAACACCCCCCTATCCACGTCGATGGAACAGTAGTGGAGAGGGTAGCAAGTTAAGTTCCTCGGCATACACACAAGACAAACTGAATTGGTCCACTCACACAGACAGCATCGTGAAGAAGGAGCAGCAGTGCCTCTTCAACCTCAGGAGGCTGAAGAAATTCGGCTTGTCACCAAAAGCACACAAACTTCTACAGATGCACAATCGAGAGCATCCTGGCGGGCTGTATCACCGCCTGGTACGGCAACTGCTCCGCCCACAACCGTAAGGCTCTCCAGAGGGTAGTGAGGTCTGCACAACGCATCACTGGAGGCAAACTACCTGCCATCCAGGACACCTACACCACCCAATGTTACAGGAAGGCCATAAAGATCAAGGACAACAACCACCCGAGCCACTGCCTGTTCACCCCGCTATCATCCAGAAGGCGAGGTCAGTACAGGTGCATCAAAGCTGGGACCGAGAGACTGAAACAGCGTCTATCTCAAGGCCATCAGACTGTTAAACAGCCACCACTAACATTGAGTGGCTGCTGCCAACACACTGACACTGACTCAACTCCAGCCACTTTAATAATGGAAATTTATGGGAAATTATGTAAAATATATCACTAGCCACTTTAAACAATGCTACCTAATATAATGTTACATACCCTACATTATTCATCTCATATGCATACGTATATACTGAACTCTATATCATCGACTGCATCCTTATGTAATACATGCATCACTAGCTACTAACTATGCCACTTTGTTTACATACTCATCTCATATGTATATACTGTACTCGATACCATCTACTGTATCTTGCCTATGCCATCACTCATTCATATATCTTTATGTACATATTCTTTATCCCCTTACACTGTGTATAAGACAGCAGTTTTGAAATTGTTAGTTAGATTACTTGTTGGTTATAATTGCATTGTCGGAACTAGAAGCACAAGCATTTCGCTACACTCGCATTAACATCTGCTAACCATGTTAATGTGACAAATAAAAATTGATTTGATTTGAGCATGATGCTGCCACCACGCATTACCTTAGGGAGGGTGCAAGGTTTCCTCCAGAAGTGAGGCTTCGCATTCAGCCCAAAGAGTTCAATCTTGGTTTCATTAGACCAACAAATCTTGTTTCTCATGGTCTGAGAGTCTTTAGGTGCCTATTGGCAAACTCCAAGCGGGCTGTCATGTGCCTTTTACTGAGGAGTGACTTCCATCTGGCCACTCTACCAAAACAGCCTGATTGTTGGAGTGCTGCAGAGATGGTTGTCCTTCTGGAAGTTTCTCCCATCGCCACAGAGGAACTCTGGAGCTCGGTCAGAATGACCATCGGGTTCTTGGTCACCTCCCTGACCTTCCTTCTCCCCCAATTGCTCAGTTTAGCAGGGCGGCCAGCTCTAGAAAGTCTGGGTGGTTCTAATCTTCATCGATTTAAGAATGATGGAGGCCACTGTGTTCTTGGGGACCTAAGATGCTGCAGAAATTGTTTGGTACACTTCTCCCAATCTGTGCCTCGACACAATCCTGTCTCGGAGCTCTACGGGCAATTCCTTCAACCTCATGGCTTGGTTTTTGCTCTGACATGCCCTGTCAACTGTGAGACCTTATATAGACAGGTGTGTGCCTTTCCAAATCATGTCCAATCAATTGAATTTAAAGTTGGACTCCAATCAAGTCAAAGAAACATCTCAAGGACGATCAATGGCAACAGGATGCACCAGAGTTCAATTGAGTCTCAAAACAAAGGGTCTGAAAACTTCTGTAAATAAAGGAATTTCTGCATTTCATTTTTTTTTTCAATTTTGTGGAATCCAAGTGGTAGTTACGGTCTTGTCCCGTCGCTGCAACTCCCATACAGACTCAGGAGAGGTGAAGGTCGATTGTCTCCCGGTCGCGGCCGGCTGTGACAGAGCCTGGACTCGAACCAGGATCTCTAGTGGCACAGCTAGCATTGCAGTACCTTAGGCCCCTGTGCCACTCGAGAGGCCGCCTGTTTTTCTATTTTTTATACATTTGCAAACATTTAGGAAAAACCTGTTTTCGCTTTGTCATTATGGGGTATTGTGTGTAGATTGATGAGGAAAATTGTGCGCTTAATCAATTTTAGGAAAAGGCTGCAATGTAACAAAATGTGGGGAAAAAAGGCAAACGGTCTGAATATTTTCCAAATGCACTGTATTATTTTTGAGCAGTGGCGAAATAGTCTCTGTTCATCCCCATTGTCATATACTTGGAAGCCAAATTGTTCCCAAACTGGAGATTTAAACAATGGAGAATGCCATTGGCTTATCGACTCCACCACTCACCATTGTACAGAACTAGTTCCCGGCTGCTCTTCACAAAAGGAGCATTTGAAATGAGCCAATTAAGATTGGAATTTAATTGCTTGTGGTTATGTACTGACCGTAGCTGCGGCCCGCCCGAAGCGGACCAGACTGATGTCATTGAGGTCCAGTTGTTTGCTGTTGTAGAGGTAGAAGCCTGACGACGCCACCACTGCAGTTGCAACAGACGTCACTTTCAGCAGCCGGCCAGCCATTGGAGGCACTGGGGGAGCGAGGAAAATATGGTCCAACAATATTACACTCTGGTATACTCAACTAATAAAGAAATACAGTTGATGAAGTACACACTGAACAAAAGTATAAATGCAACATGTAAAGTGTTGGTCCCATGAGCTGAAATAAAAAGAACCCAGAAATGTTCCTAATATACAAAAAAACAAATTTGTTTTACATCCCTGTTAGTGAGCATTTATCCTTTGCCAAGATAATCCAGCCACCTGACAGTTGTGGCATATCAAGAAGCTGATTAAACAGCATGATCAATACATAGGTGCCCCTTGTGCTTGGGACAATAAAAGGCCTCTCTAAAATGTGTGTTGTCACACAACGTAACAGAAGTCTCAACTTGAGGGAGAGTGCAATTGGCATGGTGACTGCAGGAATGTTCACCAAAGCGGTTGCCAAAGAACTGAATGTTAATTTCTTTACCATAAGCTGCCTCCAACATCATTTCGGGAAAATTTGTCAGTTTGTCCAACCGGCCTCACAGCCGCAGACCACGTGTAATTGCATCGTGTGGGCTAGCGGTTTGCGGATTATCAACGTTGTGAACAGAGTGCCCCATGGTGACGGTGGGGTTATGGTATGGGCAGGCAAAAGCTACAGACAACGAACACAATTGCATTTTGTCAATGGAAATTTGAACACACAGAAATACCGTGATGAGATTCTGAGGCCCATTTTATGCATCCGTTTTCCCAGTCATGTCAAATCCATAGATTAATTAATTTTTCAATTGACTGATTCTCATATGAACTGTAACTCAATATAATATTTGAAATTGTTGCATTTATATTTTTGTTCAGTATTTACTGTATATAAACCATATCCAAACTCTTTGCACTTTCAATCGTTCAACTAATAAACAAATAGCGTGTACAAAAGTTTCAAACACTAAAGGGTACTTTCATGTAAAGTAGCTTTTAAAAAGACTCGGTGGGGAGAGATGAAAACAGGATGCAAAGTGGTGTTTCTAAATATATAATACTCAAGTATTTAACTACTGTTGCTTGAAGAGGACAGTCTTCAATACAGTCACTGAATGTAGCAGCTACTGCATTTAAATCAGATTTCTTTAACAACTCCAGTGCAATAGTCACCACTGTCATACTTAGAATGAGCACACACAGGCTGGCATTGAGTGACATATGGAAGACACACAAGCATAACGACAGGCTTATGTTGTGCACGCACATTTTAAATACTTTATTTGAATCCATTACTCAAATTTATATATTTTTTAAAGGATCCAAAACATTCCAAATGTCCCTGTATGCATAGCAGTCAAGGGTACAAAAAGCACCACCTTCTCCAAACAGCTACGGGTGCCCACAAAAGATGAAACAGAGCAGCCCTAGTCTTTGGTAGCCCCGCAATCTGGAGGACACACACTGTAAGCCAATGTACGTGTCCAAATATCGGTGCAACCAGCTTGCACCTACACCAGAGGCTGTCCAAGCGTGTCACAAGGGGCTGGTATTTATAAGAAACTTGTCGACAAAGACCTGCTCCATGCAGCCATCAAATGAGCAGCCACTTCAAAAATGAACACCTCCCTCTGGCATATTTGGCAAACAGGAAAACACATCATCAGCAACATCAAACCATCCTCTTAACCACAAGAATATTTATAAATGTGTGCTGTTGGTGTGACTACCCATCTCAACTCGCTGTCCATCAGGTCGACAAGGCAGTCATGTCTAACAATGTACAAAACACTGTATGAACAGTAACCATTCACAACAAGGGAAACAAACTCCATTGCATTTGACTCATGAATAACACAAAATGGGTCATGGTTTGCAGGGTACAAGAGTGCTAGGTTATATTTTGTTGGTTGAAATTGCATTCTCAGCTTAACAGTAGAGTTGAGAATGTCCTCGCCAATGGCAGCATTCTGGAACAGTACATGGAATGGGAGACAGAAGTGTCAGCAGTGTGGAGCAGCAAGTTTCCCCTGCATACTTAGGCCAGTGTTGCCATAGCTGCATCCGTCTGATACCGAGGAGTGTTTTCCTTGATGTAGGAGGAGATGTTTCGGCATGGGTGACAAAAGCCTCCACAACACAGGGGTCTGCCACAACTGCATCAGAGGCAGTCACTGGCTCAGTTTGCGTATCAGTCCATGCCCATCGGAGCTCCGGTTGCACGGGTCCGGCCAGTCTGACCAGACTCCAAAGGCAGCAGCACAAGTGTCCAATTGGTGTTCCTCCTGAAGCCCAGGAAGTTGTCCTCATTGTCAGTGGCACATTCCACTTCTGTTGGTCCAGGAGGAGGGAGGCTCTGGCTAAGTCTCAAACTGGCGCATCATTTCTGTTGAGCATGTTCAACAGGTGAGTCAGTCTGGTAGCAGTGTAACGTCATGTGTGGTGTGTGTGTTTAAGCATAGCCACTTTCACCACTTGAATGATTTTGTTAATAAATTTCACTCAGAACCTACTTGGTATAAGCACGTTGACAAGCAGATGTTGAATCTTTGCTAGGCCACCTCTCGCACAGCGTCTAGCTTCATGACCACAGGCAGAGGGGAAATGTCAATCATTTCAAGTCTGGTTGAATACTCATGGACAAGCTAGCAACATTTAACTTACATTCATGATAGCTGTATGTTTCACGCAGCGAGAACACTAGTGTTGGGTCTTATCAGTTCATGCTTTGAGACAGCAATTCCAGTTTTTATGCAGAAAACATGCTCATTCATGCAGTCTGTCTGTATATGCCTTTTGTTTGAGAGAGAATGCCTGTATCTAACAGCCGTGGTAGTATGTGGGCGATCAAGCATTTCATGAACACTTTACAGACAAAGGGAAAGAGGGAATTGTCTCTCCATGTATACAGAACAAAAATATAAATGCAACATGTTTCGTGTTGGTCCCATTTTTAAAAAAGCGCATTTCTTTTCTTGTGCACATTTCTCCTTTGCCAAGATAATCCATCCACCGGACATGTATGGCATAACAAGAATCTGATAAAACAGCATGATCGTTACAGGTGCACCTTGTGCTGGGGACAATAAAAGGCCAGTTGTGTCACAACCAAATGCCACAGATATCTCAAGTTGAGGTAGAGTGCAATTGGCATGCGGACTGCAGGAATGTCCAACAGAGCTGTTGCCAGAGAATGTAATGTTCATTTCTCTACCATAACCCAACTCCAATGTCACTTTAGAGAAATTGGCAGTACGTCCAACTGGCCCCGTAACCGCAGGCCACGTTGTAACAACGCCAGCCCAGGAACTCCACACTCAGCTTCTTCCCCTGCGGGATCACACTTCCCTTCTATGAACTGTAATTCAGTCAAATCTTTGAAATCGTTGCGTTTATATTATTGTTCAGTATAGATGGATCATCTGGAACATTGAATGTTTTTTAGTATTCCGTGGATAAGAGCACCCAGACGTGAGTCGGGTACCTTTCCATTAATCAGACAGGCATTTGAAGATATGCATGAGGGCATGGGAGGACTGGGGCCGTGTGGCCTTTAAAAAAAACTCATAAGTGACACCATCAGATTCACTTGCCTTGTTTGGTAGGGAAATCAACACATTATCTACCTCCTCAAGGGTGAAATTGCATGTCTCTGGGAAATAGGCTGGTTTTACCATTTCAATTGCTTCAAACCAAGGGGGTGTGGTCAGCAGAACTCTTGGCGTTTGTCATTATATTAGTTCTGTACAGTTTCAACAGTGAAACATCCATGCAGCATCTGCATACCAATCATTGATCTGAAATCAGTTTCATGCCGATATTCATTTTAATCTTAGTTTTAAGTATCCTACACTGTTGTTTCATGTTGATGTAAAGTGAGCGAGTTTTAGAGCAGATGGTTGTCAAACAGTAACATTACACGATGCTGTAATATTTTGGCTTCTGTAGAATACAGAATGTGATCTTGCAAATATAGACTCTGCTTTGATCTAACTTCATTAAAACGATCACCATTAGCCTGAGTAGCCTGTTCTCCACGCATATAAAGTATAGAATATACACATGCGCAGAAGCTACATTTCGATTGATTTTTCTGATCCGCAGCCACTCTGTAATAAAACATTGCATGCTTCTATGAAATTGCATTTGCGAAGTGACAGCCTACAGTTGGGCAGAGCTGTTTTTAGAATTTCACCAAATAGGGGAAAATATGTTAGCCATTTAAAATGTTATTTTACGCGACAGAAGACATTAGCAGAATCTATTTTCATACCACACAAATGACCGAAATGACTAGCTACTTCTTGAATGAAAATTAATAGCCCAGGCCAATGAGAAATATATATATAATATATATATTAGTTCAATCTACAGTGGGGAGAACAAGTATTTGATAACCTGCGAAATCAGCAGTGTTTCCTACTTACAAAGCATGTAGAGGTCTGTAATATTTATCATAGGTACACTTCAACTGTGAGAGACGGAATCTTTTAAAAAATCCAGAAAAATCCAAATTGTATGATTTTTAAGTAATTCATTTGCATTTTATTGCGTGACATAAGTATTTGATACATCAGAAGAGCAGAACTTAATATTTGGTACAGAAACCTGTTTGCAATTACAGAGATCATATGTTTCCTGTAGTTCTTGACCAGGTTTGCACACACTGCAGCAGGGATTTTGGCCCACTCCTCCATACAGACCTTCTCCAGATCCTTCAGGTTTCTGGGCTGTCGCTGGGCAATACGGACTTTCAACTCCCTCCAAAGATTTTCTATTGGGTTCAGGTCTGGAGACTGGCTTGGCCACTCCAGGACCTTGAGATGCTTATTACGGAGCCACTCCTTAGTTGCCCTGGCTGTGTGTTTCGGGTCGTTGTCATGCTGGAAGACCCAGCCACGACCCCATCTTCAACGCTCTTACTGAGGGAAGGAGGTTGTTGGCCAAGATCTAGCAATACATGGCCCCATCCATCCTCCCCTCAAAACGTTGCAGTCGTCCTGTCCCCTTTGCAGTAAAGCATCCCCAAAGAATGATGTTTCCACCTCCATGCTTCACGGTTGGGATGGTGTTCTTGGGGTTGTACTCATCCTTCTTCTTCCTCCAAACACGGCGAGTGGAGTTTAGACCAAAAAGCTCTATTTTTGTCTCATCAGACCACATGACCTTCTCCCATTCCTCCTCTGGATCATCCAGATGATCATTGGCAAACTTCAGACCGGCTTGGACATGCGCTGGCTTGAGCAGGGGGACCTTGCGTGCGCTGCAGGATTTTAATCCATGATGGCGTAGAGTGTTACTAATGGTTCTTTGAGACTGTGGTCCCAGCTCTCTTCAGGTCATTGACCAGGTCCTGCCGTGTAGTTCTGGGCTGATCCCTCACCTTCCTCATGATCATGCCCCAAGAGGTGAGATCTTGCATGGAGCCCAGGACCGAGGGTGATTGACCGTCATCTTGAACTTCTTCCATTTTCTAATAAATGCGCCAACAGTTGTTACCTTCTCACCAAGCTGCTTGCCCATTGTCCTGTAGCCCATCCCAGCCTTGTGCAGGTCTACAATTTTAGCTCTGATGTCCTTACACAGCTCTCTTGTCTTGGCCATTGTGGAGAGGTTAGAGAGGTTAGGTTAGAGCAAATTCGTAACATAATACAAATTGCAATTCGTAACATACAAAATGGATGACGGACATCCACAAATTAATACATACCATACGAAACGTAGCATATCATACTAAATGGAGTGGCTCCCCCACCTCTCTAAAAACAAGTCTCTCACCGTTGCCGCCTGCTATAGACCACCCTCTGCCCCCAGCTGTGCTCTGGACACCATATGTGAACTGATTGCCCCCCATCTATCTTCAGAGCTCGTGCTGCTAGGCGACCTAAACTGGAACATGCTTAACACCCCAGCCATCCTACAATCTAAACTTGATGCCCTCAATCTCACTCAAATTATCAATGAACCTACCAGGTACCCCCCCAAAGCCTTAAACACAGGCACCCTCATAGATATCATCCTAACCAACTTCCCCTCTAAATACACCTCTGCTGTCTTCAACCAAGATCTCAGCGATCACTGCCTCATTGCCTGCATCCGTAATGGGTCAGCGGTCAAACGACCTCCACTCATCACTGTAAAACGCTCCCTGAAACACTTCAGCGAGCAGGCCTTTCTAATCGACCTGGCCGGGGTATCCTGGAAGGATATTGATCTCATCCCGTCAGTAGAGGATGCCTGGATATTTTTAAAAAATGCCTTCCTAACCATCTAAATAAACATGCCCCATTCAAGAAATTTAGAACCAGGAACAGATATAGCCCTTGGTTCTCCCGAGACCTGACTGCCCTTAACCAACACAAAAACATCCTATGGCGTTCTGCATTAGCATCGAACAGCCCCCGTGATATGCAGCTATTCAGGGAAGCTAGAAACCGTTATAAACAGGCAGTTAGAAAAGCCAAGGCTAGCTTTTTCAAGCAGAAATTTGCTTCCTGCAACACTAACTCAAAAAAGTTCTGGGACACTGTAAAGTCCATGGAGAATAAGAACACCTCCTCCCAGCTGCCCACTGCACTGAAGATAGGAAACACTGTCACCACTGATAAATCCACCATAATTGAGAATTTCAATAAGCATTTTTCTACGGCTGGCCATGCTTTCCACCTGGCTACTCCTACCCCGGTCAACAGCACTGCACCCCCAACAGCAACTCGCCCAAGCCTTCCCCATTTCTCCTTCTTCCAAATCCATTCTGCTGATGTTCTGAAAGAGCTGAAAATCTGGACCCCTACAAATCAGCCGGGCTAGACAATCTGGACCCTTTCTTTCTTAGAATTATCTGCCGAAATTGTTGCCACCCCTATACTAGCCTGTTCAACCTCTCTTTCGTGTCGTCTGAGATTCCCAAAGATTGGAAAGCAGCTGCGGTCATCCCCCTCTTCAAAGGGGGGGACACTCCTGACCCAAACTGCTACAGACCTAGATCTATCCTACCATGCCTTTCTAAGGTCTTCGAAAGCCAAGTCAACAAACAGATTACCGACCATTTCGAATCTAACCATACCTTCTCTGCTATGCAATCTGGTTTCAGAGCTGGTCATGGGTGCACCTCAGCCACGCTCAAGGTCCTAAACGATATCTTAACCGCCATCGATAAGAAACATTACTGTGCAGCCGTATTCATTGATCTGGCCAAGGATTTCAATTCTGTCAACCACCACATCCTCATCGGCAGACTCGACAGCCTTGGTTTCTCAAATGATTGCCTCGCCTGGTTCACCAACTACTTCTCTGATAGAGTTCAGTGTGTCAAATCGGAGGGTCTGCTGTCCGGACCTCTGGCAGTCTCTATGGGGGTGCCACAGGGTTCAATTCTTGGACCGACTCTCTTCTCTGTATACATCAATGAGGTCGCTCTTGCTGCTGGTGAGTCCCTGATCCACCTCTACGCAGACGACACCATTCTGTATACTTCCGGCCCTTCTTTGGACACTGTTAACAACCTTCCAGGCAAGCTTCAATGCCATACAACTCTCCTTCCGTGGCCTCCAATTGCTCTTAAATACAAGTAAAACTAAATCCATGCTCTTCAACCGATCGCTACCTGCACCTACCCGCCTGTCCAACATCACTACTCTGGACGGCTCTGACTTAGAATATGTGGACAACTACAAATACTTAGGTGTCTGGTTAGACTGTAAACTCTCCTTCCAGACCCATATCAAACATCTCCAATCCAAAGTTAAATCTAGAATTGGCTTCCTATTTCGCAACAAAGCATCCTTCACTCATGCTGCCAAACATACCCTTGTAAAACTGACCATCCTACCAATCCTCGACTTTGGCGATGTCATTTACAAAATAGCCTCCAATACCCTACTCAACAAATTGGATGCAGTCTATCACAGTGCAATCCGTTTTGTCACCAAAGCCTCATATACTACCCACCATTGCGACCTGTACGCTCTCGTTGGCTGGCCCTCGCTTCATACTTGTCGCCAAACCCACTGGCTCCATGTCATCTACAAGACCCTGCTAGGTATAGTCCCCCCTTATCTCAGCTCGCTGGTCACCATAGCATCTCCCACCTGTAGCACACGCTCCAGCAGGTATATCTCTCTGGTCACCCCCAAAACCAATTCTTTCTTTGGCCGCCTCTCCTTCCAGTTCTCTGCTGCCAGTGACTGGAACGAACTACAAAAATCTCTGAAACTGGAAACACTTATCTCCCTCACTAGCTTTAAGCAACAACTGTCAGAGCATCTTACAGATTACTGCACCTGTACATAGCCCACCTATAATTTAGCCCAAACAACTCTCTCTTTCCCAACTGTATTTAATTGATTTATTTTGCTCCTTTGCACCCCATTATTTTTATGTCTACTTTGCACATTCTTCCATTGCAAAACTACCATTCCAGTGTTTTACTTGCTATATTGTATTTACTTTGCCACCATGGCCTTTTTTGCCTTTACCTCCCTTCTCACCTCATTTGCTCACATTGTATATAGACTTGTTTATACTGTATTATTGACTGTATGTTTGTTTTACTCCATGTGTAACTCTGTGTAGTTGTATCTGTCGAACTGCTTTGCTTTATCTTGGCCAGGTCGCAATTGTAAATGAGAACTTGTTCTCAACTTGCCTACCTGGTTAAATAAAGGTGAAATAAAAAATAAAAAATTTACATACAGAATAATACAAAATGCTCTGAGACCAGGCTGGTGAGGCAGAGGCAGGCTGTAATGCAGTAAGCAAAGCAAGAGCGAAAACAAGCAGACAGAGAGGCTATCCAGGCATTTGATTTGGACAGTAAAGCAACACATACACAGCAACAACAACAAAAATATCCGTGCAATCAAACATTAAAAATGTAAAAAAGTGATGTCTTGGTTTATATCGGTAATTGTTCGTTTTTATCTCGAGTTGATAGTTTTCCAACCTTTTTTTTACCACTAGCTACATCACTGGTCACAGTCACGCAGAAAATGACTGCAGCACCAACCTGAGCCACAGCTATATACTCTATCGACTACATCAATGAACATTTCAATACTTCCAGTATCGGTTTCTGTGTAATATAATGGAACAGTGGCTGTGGTGAGACGCAGAGTATGGCATTCACTTATGCAAGACGTTTTGTAACATGCGTTAGAGAACAAGACAGCTAGCACTGTTCTAACAAACATATACGTGAGGTGAAACAATATAATTCATAACTAGCTATCGGATACCTGAAAACCAGTACTTTGTATGTCGGTAGATGTTTTACCTTAATCACAGCCAAACGTACAGCCGTGCTGTCATTCAACCGGTTTCTCGCTTCGACCTCTCAACCCGTCACTTGTTTATAGTTTCGATTCAACTAAAGCCCATATGCATTATGGGAGTTGAAGTCTTGAGTTCTGTACAACAGCTAGATTTATATGAATTTAACTATGTTTATTGTTGTAATTATGTGAAATACATTTTGGGGGGTTTAATGCACTAGTATTTGCAAATCACTTCTGTTATTTTTCACAAAAGCTCATAGATATTTTTTTCAGATAAACCGGTCAGGACTAAAAATAAGCACATCGTGCGAATACGTCAAAAGCAAGCGACGTGTTCATTTCCCATTTCCTAGACAAATTCAAAGCACTTACTGTATACGTCATAATAAAATGATGATCTATACTGCATATAATTAAAAAAACAAGCTCAACGTTTATATAAAACTGTTTATCGTAATAACTTCACTGATAATGAACATTCAACACAGTAGTTAGATTGATGAACTTGGTGCAACTCAATAAAAGACGATTATGTCAACTAATAATATGTATTGTTCATCAGGCATTATCAAGGAAAAGTTCCACACATTTCCCCAACATTTTGGTAAGCTTTACTGAGCTGTTATGCGGATGTGGAAATGTAAACTTTAGGTGTGATTAGGCCTTACTTGAAGCTGTATCCAAATATGCTATTTTGGTATAGAGGCTTCCTGAATGGTACATTGGCAGGTGATTATAGCCTACCTACATTTATCAAAACCATTTTGTTTAGGGCTGCTGATAAGGTGTGTGTGCAGCATGGACAAAAAAGAAACCAACACACCTTCGTGCAAGTGCACATACACACATCCACACACACATCCAGTACACACAGAGGTTAGATATTCCCCTCTCTCATTCTCACATACACACCTCTCTCTCTCTCTCTCTCTCTCTCTCTCTCTCTCTCTCTCTCTCTCTCTCTCTCTCTCTCTCTCTCTCTCTCTCTCTCTCTCTCTCTCTCTCTCACACACACACACACACACACACACACACAGACACACAGACACACACACACACAAGTGGGAGAGAGAGCGAGAGAGAGAGAGAGAGACATAGATAAAGAGAGAGAGAGCACAGTTAAGAACAATAACTAACACACACTTTTCCTGTATGCCCTACTTTTCATGCTGAGTAATAGCAATGTCTTGAAAGTCCCTCTTTTCATCTCCCATGTGCATAAATACTAAACATGCCTTCTTCACTATTACCCTGCCTTCAAGTTCCAATCTCTTTGTAGGATTTTTCAAAACCTTTTCATGCTTTTTATCCTATTGACTGTACAATTAGGCCGTAAGCACACAATTTCCCTTTTTTTACCCTGCTGTTAAATGAAACTGAAGATGAAGTAACAAAATCATTACAGAATTTATCTTAATTGCTTGGGGTATTGTGCGGGGACGTGGGTGAGTGTTTTGTTGAGTGTGGCTTCTTTTCTTGCACCCAGTCGCTGCTCAGCAGGAGGTGGCCTGTAGCTGAGGCGTACTGCAGAGGATTACACACATAGATATTCACTGGGGATTTACACAACCTTTACTATGCAGTTGGTTTCCTAACAATCTGTATCAGGCCCTCTTCAACTCAACTGAGACCATTTAAAAAAAACATCTTTAACACAAAACAACCAACGCATTACACAAAACAAAAACACAAATACATGGGGACATTTTCTTCCTGGTAAATTATATGCTATTTCATGGCCATGTTATTATTTTATGTGCCATTAAGGAAACACAATAATCATTCCGATATCTTTTGGGAGTTTTTATTATTTGTCCCCAGCCTTTTTCTAACATGATTTAATCCACTGTTGTTTTTATCAACATATTCATCCATTCTGTGAACATGGGCTCATGAGAGCTTTTCCAATGTTTCAGGACCAGCCTTTAAACTGATACAATACCTAAAACATCATATTTTAAATCCCCCTTGTTTCAGACTTGTTACTCAACAGACAGCCATGGTGACCAAGGTACAATCCAATGCCATCTCCCATGCACTGTCATTTTTTGTCCCATAGGGGGTGCACATCTGGGCATTCCCACAGTGCATGAAGGAGAGTTCCTTTTGCCCCTTCATATCGCCAACACACATCATCCTGCGATAAACCCATCCTATGTAACCTTTGAATTGAAAAACTTTAAATTGTATACTTTTTTCCTTGGGTTGTCTGACATCTTGCCAAATATTTGAAATAATATACATCCGTGTCTTCTTACAGTATGTAGCTCACATTCTAAATCCCTTTGCCACACAATTCTCAAGTTTTCATAGGAATATATATTTTTTTACCTTTAACAGCATTTTGCAAAATAAAGAATCTGATTGTACAGAGCGTGGTAGAGAAAATAAATATAGCATATAATTTATTGCCTTTTTCATAATGGCACCACCTAGTGTTGACACACAGCTTTTCATTTGCATTATTCTCCATAGGTCAATATCACAAAGGTTATATTTATTCCCCATTTCTTCTTCAACGTCTCCCAAAGTATGAACCTTTCTCTTACCCATTTTTTCCCCACATTATTGACAGTTTCCCCACACAAATAGCAGGATTATATCATACAGAAGCATATTGTATCTTTGTCTATGTGGAGACTCTTTGATCCTTTTATGTATTGACAACCACACTGCCCTAGAATGGCATAGAATTGATGCCCTGAAGATCTTTACTATTGACTCTTTGTTGGGATAGAATATGTAATGGTCCAAAGGAGCTGTCAAACCACTGTCCAATCTCTCCCCAGCCCCCCCTCTCCTCAGTGCTTAGCCATTCTGGATAGCTCAAAGGCCACATTGTACAGTTTCACATCTGGGAGGCCCTTGTCTTTCTTTAGGGGTATGGATTTTCTGCATACTGATGCATGTTTTTTTTCCTGACCATATAATATCTTAACAATACCATTACACTGCTTGAAAATGTATGATGCAATGCATGTCGGTAGCATCATTGACTTATAGTTCAATTTAGGAACAACCATCTGTTTTAATTGAAAACATTTTCCCCCATAAACTAAGATTTCACAACTTCCCCTTGTCCATGTATTTTTTGCAGAACTGCAAGCATATTTATGCTCCACTATTTTATTCAACTCTGATTTCAATATAATCCCCAGATACTTCATACCAGATTGCATCCACTTTTTTTTACTTTTACCCTTTTTTCTGAGAAATTGCTAATTGCTCTGAGCTTGTAACACAATGCACATTGGAATAAATATCAGCATGTTTGATGTTTATATCAGAGTATGTGAGCGGAGCTGGAGTGGAGGGAGGAGCAGAGCGAGATTCCCAATGGATGGAGCATCTGCCTTCTCGGCCTCTCCAATTTCGAGCTTTGATCATCACGAGCACAATCTTTTAAATGATTAGCGCTTCTTACTTTCAGCTTTTCATGTTTATAAAACATATTTTCAATCTAATCATATGGTTTGGTTTCAATACTTCAAAACCGAATGGTTGGTCCAAATAGTCACAAAAATCAATGGGTGTTGGTTAAATTGTGATTTTAATGAATAGAGCGAATTTGGACCGTAGTTTTTATTTCCTGTGAGCAACAAGCAAATTTGGCAGAGCACAGGAGCAGTGCTGTGCTGTGAGCAAGACATCCGACTGCCCAACTTTGCTCACATACTCTGGTTTACATAGACTTGTTTTCTCATTGCAGTCATCAAAACATCATGGTACAATGGATAGGTGTGAGCGTTGGTACACTACTTTTAGTTAGAAGGTTGGGTTCACATCCTACTTATCCTTTTTGCTGCCAGGTTAACAATTAATTTTAAACTGTGCATCCGTGGTATTATTTGGGATGCTGAAGACACAAAATCCTTAAGACACTAAATTAAACACATTTTCGGGGACTATGGCAAGATAATGTGGTTTCACTGATAGAAAAAAATAAACCATAGCCAGGATTCAATCTTGTGCCTATGTTGGTGTCTGATCCCAAAACCCTGTCCCCACCTGCTGAGCTACTGTTCAGGTGATTCAAACTAAATGGGTAATTAAGGTACCCAGTAGAGGTTGGTGTTTAAAGGGAACTTCACGCTGATTTGGCCTCGTTTTTTTTCTTGCTCCTCAAGAAATGCTGGACCCATAACAGAAGCCAAATGTGAGTTAGCTTGGGCGTGTGGTTTGATGTGGGTATGTCCTTCTCACCACCAAGACACACCCATCTGTCAGAACCTTGTATGCAGCTGTTTCCCTCCACTCAATCACAACAAACAAACCTCCTGCAGGTTGAGTTCAATAATTACTGGCAGATAAAAACAAATGTATTCATATAGCCCTTCTTAGATCAGCTGATATCTCAAATTGCTGTACAGAAAACCCAGCCTAAAACCCCAAACAGCAATCAATGCAGATGTAGAAGCACGGTGGCTTGGAAAAATGCCCTAGAAAGGCCAAAACCTAGGAAGAAACCTAGAGAGGAACCAGGCTATGAGGGGTGGCCAGTCCTCTTCTGGCTGTGCCGGATGGAGATTATAACAGAACATGGCCAAGATGTTCAAATGTTCATAAATGACCAGCATGGTCAAATAATAATAATCACAGTAGTTGTCGAGGGTGCAACAGGTCAGCACCTCAGGAGTAAATGTCAGTTGGATTTTCATAGCCGATCACTGGGACAGCAAGGAGTCATCATGTCAGGTAGTCCTGAGGCATGGTCCTAAAGCTCAGGTCCTCCGAGAGAGAGAAAGAAAGAGAGAAAGAGATAATTAGAGACAGCATACTTAAATTCACACAAGACACCGGATAAGACAGGGGAAATACTCCAGATATAAGAGATTGACCCTAGCACCCCGACACATAAACTACTGCAGCATAAATACTGGAGACTGAGACAGGAGATGAATGGAGAGATGCTGGAATAAGTTCATAATTAATATGAGAATGCAATTGCTGAATTTATCACGATATTCTAAACTTGTTTTTGATAACTTTCAAAAGTAGCAAGAATAAACAACCTTTACATAATACCATAGAAGCAGTGATCTTCTATTTTAACAACGTGCACAGTTCATCTTTCATTGTCTTTCCCAGCTGATACTGATACTGTGTCTATCGGCATTTTGTCTGATGGTAATGGGGCCACCTTGGAAAACATTTCAGAGTGGTCTTACCCTCCTGGTGTCCCATATACAACAGGAGTTCCCTGATCCTGGTGAAGAACCCACAGGGGTTCTCCCTCCCTATATAGACTGATACCATTCAATTCAATAATGAAAAAGACAAGACAAGTCAAGGTGGTGTCTCGTAAAAATTTTGTGCCGATTGCCAGGTCTCTCTCCAATCAGAGACATCAATATCAAGCCCTTCTGTCAGTCAACTTCATCACATAATTTTGCAAGTCTCCATACATGCTTCTGTGAACACATACACACATAGTCACTGTTGTATCAACAATGACAGTTAGGATAGGTAACATCTGACACACAAACAGGTACTATGTTGGAGTTTGACAGGTCAGACGAAACCTACCTAATTCTGTTCTCCCCATCGACGACCATTGGTGAGCTGGCAAGAGGTGAGGCTGGAGGTGAAGACTTTGCCAGAAACCCATTGATGGGGATAGCAGCGTTGATCAGCTCCTGGACCCTCATCAAAGATGCAGGTCGATCTCTCTCTCTCTCTCTCTCTCGGTCGTGGTCAGGCTGCGACACAGCCCGGGATTGAACCCGGATCTGTAGTTACGCCTCTAGTGATGTGATGCAGTGCCTTAAACAGCTGTGCCACTCGGGAGGCCCCTTACCTGTCTTTGTCGATGAAGCTGTCTGTGTCATAAGGTAAGTAACTCGCGTCACTATACCTCGTTTGTGACTAAGTTGGCTGAGTCTTTGACCATTTTTAGGACCTGCATCTGACACCACCTGGTATAGTGGTCCTGGATGGCAGAAAGCTTGGCCCAGTGATGTACTGGGCCTACGCACTACCCTCTGTAGCACCTTGCGGTCGAAAGCCGAGCAGTTGTCATACCAGGTGGTGACGCAACCAGTCAGGATGCGCTCGATAGTGCAGCTGTAGGACTTTTTAAGGATTTGAGGACCCATGCCAAATCTTTTCAGTCTCCTGAGGGGGAATATGTGTTATCCTTCCCTCTTCACGACTGTCTTGGTGTGTTTGGACCATGATAGTTCATTGGTGATGTGGACACCAAGGAACTTGAAGCTCTCAACCTGCTCCACTACAGCCCCGTCGATGAGAATGGGGCATGCTTGGCCCGCCTTTTCCTGTAGTCCACGATCATCTCCTTTGTCTTGATCATGTTGAGAGAGAGGTTGTTATCCTGGCACCACACTGCCAGATCTCATTGTTGCCGGTGATCAGGCCTACCACTGTTGTGTCATCGGCAAACTTCATGATGGTGTTGGAGTCGTGCTTGGCCATGCAGTCATGGGTGAACAGGGAGTACAGGAGGGGACTGAGCACGCCACCCTCGAGGGTTCCACGTGTTGAGGATCAGCGTGGCAGATGTGTTGTTAACCACCCTTACCACCTGGGGGCAGCCCATCAGGATGTCTAGGATCCAGTTGCAGAGGGAGGTGTTCAGTCCCAGGGTCCTTAGTTTAGTGATGAGCTTTGAGGGCACTATGGTGTTGAACCCTGAGCTTTAGTCAATGAATAGCACTCTCACGTAGGTATTCCTTTTGTCCAGGTGGGAAAGGGCAGTGTGTGCAATAGAGATTCCGACATCTGTCAAATGTTGTGTCGAAGCAGTAGTGGTTAGGAAACTGCATCCGAGTGTCGGAGCTCCCCTATCAATCATCCCATCACTACTTTTAGTGTTTGTCCAGTGAGTTTCCTCAATGAGAAATCCCCCCCAAGAATTTTGTCTTTAAAGATAATAAAACAAAAGATTATAAAACAAAAACACTGAAGTTAATCCTCCTGGGACCGTCATTTTTCCCCCCAATCATTTAGTTCTGAACAGAACCACCAAGTTTTTCATTCCATTCCACTTTTACGACCAGTAAAACAAAGTTCTGAACCGGTTCGAACCCCCAAAAAGAACAAGTTTGTATCGGTCCGTTCTGTTCCTTTTTTACCCTGTGAAATCATTTTTGTTTTTACATTTAACTCATTAAATGACTTCACCTACCAGTGCGGATAGAGCAAGATAAGCTATTTGTTTACATGCGTGATGGATAGACAAGTGTAGCCTACAGTATGGCGCAAGATGCGACTGAAATTTTGAGGGTGGAGTGAGAGAAAGAGAGAGAGAGGGTGGGTTAAGGAGGAGTTTTGAAGCACTGGGCATCTTGTTGTGACATGCATTGTCTGAAATAGGTCCATATAATTATATGAGGTCATTCTATGGAGGAACTATTAATGTTCTTTGAGCTATCTGGCTGACAAGCTTGTGTGTACAGAGCGGCACCAGAATTAAAAAGACGTCTTACCTTTCTGTAGTTACTAAATCCAACGTGAAACGTGAAAACGAGGCCTATCCTTAACTAGCATTGAAAAAGTTAATCCATTCTTCTCTAGCTAATAACAAATAATGCTTGTAATAATGCTTGTTTAGTAGCCTATGATTTGTTGGAGGAAGGGGCATTTAGCCGAAACACACACACACTGGCAAAGATTTCCACCTTGCAGGCAGACACTGCAGACTAAGTTAGGCTAAAGACAAGTGACAGAGTGAGGGCTTTGCATAGTGGCTTTTTTTTTGGGGGGGGGGGGGGGTACAAAAAAATGTCTGGAACGTAAAAGAACGATATTAACTGGTTCCCATGATTTAAAAAATACTGGTTCTGTTATAGTACCGATCACTTTTGTTCCCGGTTCCGTTTCTGTTCTTTGAAAGGTTTTGTAATTTTACGGTATTTGGCTCTGTTCCCTGAACCCGTTCCAACCCCTGTGCTACAGTAATGTCCACTAAAACATTACAGAAAGTACTACAGTATTCACTAGTGTTTTTGTGCAAAAACACTGAGCAAAAACACTACAGTGAATACGGCAGTAAAGTCCCCAATTAAAAAAAAATGTATATAGTAAGACTACAGTATACTATAGTCTTTTTTCATGTGGTACATGTCCCAATGTCCCAATGTCATTATTACCCCTGGAAGTTTAACTTTGTGTTTTAAATGTTTTTTTACTGTGTTTTCCCTGTATGGAATTTTAAAGCTAGAATCCTTAGTCGCTATATAGATTTTTGGACTTATAAATTAATTATATATTCCCATTGATTCTTGAAGAATATAACTATGAATGCGTCACCAGCTTAGATCAACTCTCGCACCCCATCAGAATATACGCTTGTTTTACTCCAATGTTTATACACAATGTAAACACAAACCAACACTGTATAGATTCGAAACGTGGACAACTATAATTTAGATATTATGGATGGTCAGTCCTGGCATCCATAGCTCTGTCTATGAATTTGAGAGTGGTTACATTTCTCCAGGCCCATCCCTCAGTGTTGTACCAAAACAGAGGCAGGGTGGCACTTTGTTATTGTTTAAACTGCGGAGTCTAGCTTTAAGCACTATTGCTTATAACTACATAAATGTTTTATGAATACAGGAGTCGGGTTCCCGGACACAGATATAGTCCTGAACTAAAAAGCATGCTCAATGGTGATTTTCCATTGGAAGTGCTTTTAGTCTAGGACTAAACTTAATCTGTGTCCTGGAAAGCGAATCTATGTCTTTGAAACTAGATCTAGTTGAATCAGTTTCATAAACAATGTTTTTCTGTTCGATTAATTAAAGGAAGATGCAATAATCAGTGTGACATCCGGAACTCAGTGCAGGTGAGCAGAGAGCCTATGGACAAGGCTGTCAGATCCTCTTAGGAGAGAGAGAATACAAAAGTTAATGGATACACTGACACCCATCTCCTGTTGATTATGAACCCCCCCCCCCATCCCACACACACACACACACACACACACACACACACACACACACACACACACACACACACACACACACACACACACACACACACACACACACACACACACACACACACACACACACACACACACACACATCACTCTCGCTCTCACCCTCTCTCTGTCACTCACACCGTCATCCTTCCCCTATCCAGGTGCAGAGGACAGAGAAATGATGGAGGGAGGGAGTGTGACTAGATGTGAGAGGACAGGACGGAAGAGAGGGTGTGTGAGCGTAGCGCCTCTGTAGTGACCCTAATAACAGGTTTTCAACAACACCATAGACTCTACCAGGACAGGCTAATGAAGGATTAACTGCCCGCTCATCTCCTCCAAATGACAGACAATACAAATATCACCTGCCTTGTCAAGTGTGGATCCTTGACTAATGTGTTTTTTTTATTTTATTTTAGACAAATATTGCATTTTTCTGTAAAATCAAGGGCTGATGATATTTACTGTTGAGTGGAAAACTAGGACAGCCTTACATAAAAATGCACATATTGTGCCATTCCACTACCGGTTATATTTGTTATTTGACAATGGGAACGTGCACATGGGAGTCAGAAGTCCATGGTAGACTCTAACCCACTCCACTGTCAATTTCTCCATATTGATAAAGGAAATACATTTGATTGTTTCCAGGGTAACAGTTGTTAATTAAAATACTTTGTGAATTTCACCAGGTTCATATATTAATATAGCATGTTGATTTGTTATTATGCATCCCTGCATCCCGGTAATAGCGGAGTGTGTACTTACGTTTTGCTCTGCGTGCTCATGCTCAAATCATGTTGATGCACTATGAGAGGTAGGAACGCTTTTTCTGTCATCTTCAGAAAAGTTATATTCCTTTAAGCACAAAATCATGACACACAGTGTTTTGTTGATGAATAATGTTGTACAGTGGCAAGAAAAAGGTATTTGGAAATACCTGGATTTCTGCAAAAATTGGTCATCAAATTTGATCTAATCTTCATATAAGTCACAAAAATAGACAAACACAGTCTGCTTAATAGCCCGGATTGCCAATGTAGTATGTACATGAATCTTTAGTTAAAGTGACTGTGCATATATGATAAACAGAGAGTAGCAGCAGTGTAAAAGAGGGGTTGGGGGGGCACACAATGCAAATAGTCTGGGTAGCCATTTAATTGCCTGTTCAGGAGTCTTATGGCTTGGGGGTAAAAACTATTGAGAAGCCTTTTTGTCCTAGACTTGGCACTCCGGTACTGCTTGCCATGCGGTAGTAGAGAGAACAGTCTATGACCGGGGTGGCTGGGGTCTTTGACAATTTTTAGGGCCTTCCTCTGACACCGCCTGGTATAGAGGTCCTAGAATGCAGGCAACTTAGCCCCAGTGATGTACTGGGCCGTACACACTACCCTCTATAGTGACTTTGCCGTACCAGGCAGTGATGCAACCAGTTAGGATGCTCTTGATGTTGTAACTGTAGAACCTTTTGAGGTTCTGAGGACCCATGCCAAATATTTTTAGTTTCCTGAGGGGGAATAGGCTTTGCCGTACCCTCTTCATGACTGTCTTGGTGTGTTTGGACCATTCTAGATGGTTGGTGATGTGGACACCAAGGAACATGAAG
The DNA here is from genome assembly GCF_021184085.1 of Oncorhynchus gorbuscha. Taxonomy (NCBI): domain Eukaryota; kingdom Metazoa; phylum Chordata; class Actinopteri; order Salmoniformes; family Salmonidae; genus Oncorhynchus; species Oncorhynchus gorbuscha. The sequence goes on along the minus strand of NC_060189.1, from coordinate 40,193,913 downwards.
CTCTCAACCTGCTCCACTACAGCCCCGTCTATGAGAATGGGAGCATGCTCGGTCCTCCTTTTCCTGTAGTCCACAATCATCTCCTTAGTCTTGGTTACGTTGAGGGATAGGTTGTTATTCTGGCACTACCCGACCAGGTCTCTGACCTCCTCCCTATAGGCTGTCTCGTCGTTGTCTGTGATCAGGCCTACCACTGTTGTCACGTCTGCAAACTTAATGATGATTTTGGAGTCGTGCCTGGCCCCTGAGGGGCTCCAGTGTTGAGGATCAGCGAGACAGATGTGTTGCTACCTACCCTCACCACCTTGGGGCAGCCTGTCAGGAACAGGATCCAGTGTCAGAGGGAGGTGTTTAGTCCCAGGATCCTTAGCTTGGTGATGAGCTTTGAGGACACTATGGTGTTGAATGCTGAGCTGTAGTCAATGAATAGCATTCTCACGTAGGTGTTCCTTTCATCCAGGTGGGAAAGGGCAGTGTGGAGTGCAATAGAGATTGCATCATCTGTGGATCTGTTTGGGCGGTATCCAAATTGGAGTGGGTCTAGGGTTTCTGGGATAATGGTGTTGATGTGAGTCATTACCAGCCTTTCAAAGCACTTCATGGCTACGGACGTGAGTACTTTGGGTCTGTAGTCATTTAGGCAGGTTGCCTTAGTGTTATTGGGCACAGGGACTATGGTGGTCTGCTTGAAACATGTTGGTATTTGTCACGTCATAACGAGTAGACCAAGGCACAGCGTGAGATGAATACATTCTTCTTTATTTACACGAAGAACACTAAACAAACTAACAAAATGAACGTGAAGCTATAAACACGAGTGCTGACATGCAACTACCCACAAAACCAAAATGCAAAATGGCAACCTAAATAGGACCCCCAATCAGAGACAACGATAAACAGCTGCCTCTGATTGGGAACCAATTCAGGCCACCATAGACCTACATTTACCAAGACAAACCAAAACCCCATAGATGTACAAAAAACCCTAGACAAGACAAAAACACACATACCACCCTCGTCACACCCTGACCTAATCAAAATAATAAAGAAAACAAAGATAACTAAGGTCAGGGCGTGACAGTATTACAGACTCAATCAGGGAGAGGTTGAAAATGTCAGTGAAGACACCTGCCAGTTGGTCAGCACATGCCTGGTAATTCATCTGGCCATGTAGCCTTGTGAATGTTGACCTGTTTAAAGGTCTTATTCACATCAGCTACGGAGAGCATGATCACACAGTCGTCCGGAACAGCTGATGTATGCCTCAGTGTTGCTCATGTATGCCTCAGTGTTGCTTGCCTCGAAGCGAGCATAGAAGTGATTTAGCTCATCTGGTAGGCTCGTGTCACTGGGCAGCTCGCGGCTGTGCTTCCCTTTGTAGTCTGTAATAGTTTGCAAGCCCTTCCACATAAGATGAGCGTCAGAGCCGGTGTAGTAGGATTCAATCTTAGTCTTGTATTGTACTCTTTGCCTGTTTGATGGTTCGTCGGAGGGCATAGCAGGATTTCTTATAGGCTTCCAGGTTAGAGTCCTGCTCCTTGAAAGCGGCAGCTCAACCCTTTAGCTCAGTGCGAATGTTGCCTGTAACCCATGGCTTCTGTTTGGGGTATGTACGTACAGTCACTGTGGGGACGACGTCCTCGATGCACTTATTGATAAAGCCAGTGACTGATGTGATGTACTCCTCAATGCCATCGGAAGAATGATTCCATTTTTTTTTCTGTGATTCAAAACAGTCCTGTACTTTAGCATCTGCTTCAACTGACCACTTTTTTATAGACTGAGGCACTGGTGCTTCCTGCTTTAATTTTTTTGGCCTATAAGCAAGAATCAGGAGGATAGAGTTGTTGCCGGATTTACCAAATGGAGGGCGAGGGAGACATTTGTAAGCTTCTCTGTGTGTGGAGTACAGGTGATCTAGAATTTTTTCCCTCTGGTTGCACATTTAACATTTTGATAGAAATTTGGTAGAACTGATTTAAGTTACCCTGCATTAAAGTCTCCAGCCACTAGGAGCGCCGCCTCTGGGTGAGCGGTTTCCTGTTTTCCTATTTCCTTATACAGCTGACTGAGTGCAGTCTTTAGTGCTAGCATCTGTCTGTGATGGTAAATAAACATCCACAAAAAGTATAGCTGAAATCTCTCTCGGCAAGTAGTGTGGTCTGAATTTTATCACTAGAGACTTCCTTAGATTTTGTGCACCATGTGTTGTTTGCAAATATGCACAGACCCCCCCCCCCCCCCCCCCGTGTATTATCTTGTTCTATATTGCCGGTAATATACCCCGCTAGCTGAATATCCATGTCATCATTCAGCCACGATTCCATGAAACATAAGATATTACAGTTTTTGATGTCCCATTGGTAGGATATTCTGATTGTACCTCGTCTAATTTATTGTCCAATGATTGCACGTTGGCGAGTAACATTGACGTTAATGGCAGCTTTCCCACTGGCCTTCTGTGAATCTTTAAGTGGCACTTCACTCATCATAATGCATACTTTTAAAATATTTTCGATTTTAGATTCTTCAAATTAGCCAAGGGTTGCCTTGATGACAACTTTGCACACTCTTGACATTCTCTCAACCAGCTTCATGAGGAATTATTTTCCAACATTCTTGTTCTCCGACGTCCTTGGGTAGGTGAAGGGAGTCTGGAAGGGCATCTAGGAATAATTGGGTTGTCCGAGAATGTATAGCATGGCTTTTGATGATCCTTGGTTGGGGTCTAAGCAGATTGTTTGTTGCGATTGCAAATGTAATAAAATGGTAGTCTGAAAATCCAGGATTCTGAGGAAAAACGGTTAGATCCAGATATTTATTACACGGGACAAAACTAGGTCAAGGTTATGACTGTGGCAGTGAGTAGGTCCGGAGACATGTTGGACAAAAACAACCGAGTCGATGACGGCCCCGAAAGCCTTTTGCAGTGGGTCTGTGAACCTTTCCATGTGAATATTAAAGTCACAAAAAATGTGAATATTATCTGCCATGATGACAAGGTCCGATGGGAATTCAGGGAAATCAGAGGAACGCTGAATTACAACCCAGGAGGCCTGTAAAACAGTAGCTATAAACAGTAGGCTACATAGTGTCACGAACCGGCTCAAAGCCCGTAACAAAAGGGAGACAACGTGGAGATAAGGAGTAACAAAAAAAGATATTTATTAAATAAGTAACTAAGTATAATATACAATGGTGTGTGTAATCAGTAATCAGTAGTGTAAGTGAGTGTTTTGCATGCATGAATGTGATAATGCAGGGTATTGAAAGATGCTAAAGCAAACAACCAAAAAACCACCAAGAAACACAACCAAATCTACAAAGGTGTCTGCATAGAGAGAGTCTCCTCCATGAATGGGGAAGGGGTGTATTTATCCTGGGAGACACTGGGCCCAGGTGTTTCCCATGTAGCTGACGACCCTCCCAACTCCGCCCACCAGCATCCTCATAAGGAAACAGCAAAGATAGAATATGGCGGACAGAGTGGGAGGGTCGTCACAATAAATTTCATGGCTAGAATCTCAAAAGATGAAAATGCCGTCATTTTATTTTTTTGTAAATTAAAATTTGTTGTTTTAAATGTTAGGAACACCTCCAGCTTTGCGGGATGCGCAGGGAATGTGGTTACAAGTGTAACCAGGAGGAGAGGCCTCATTTAACACAGTAAATTCATCAGGCTTAAGCCATGTTTCAGTCAGGCCAATCACATCAATCAAATCAAATTGTTTAAGTTACATTTGCCCAATTTGTTAACTTACGAGCCCCTAACCAACAATGCATTTTTTAAATATTAATATTTATAAGAAGAAGAAATTAAAATAACAAGTAATTAAAGAGCAGCAGTAAAATAACAATAGCGAGACTATACAGTTGATGTCGGGAGTTTACATACACCTTAGCCAAATACATTTAAAATCAGTTTTTCACAATTCCTGACTTTTAATCCTAGTAACAATTCCCTGTCTTAAGTCAGTTAGGATCACCACTTTATTTTAAGAATGCGAAATGTCAGAATAATAGTTGAGAGAATTCTTTATTTCAGCTTTTATTTCTTTCATCACATTCCCAGTGGGTCAGAAGTTTACATGCACTCAATTAATATTTGGTAGCATTGCCTATAAATTGTTTAACTTGGGTCAAATGTTTAGGGTACCCTTCCATAAGCTTCCCACAATAAGTTGGGTGAATGTTAGCCCATTCCTCCTGACAGAGCTGGTGTAACTGAGTCAGGTATGTAGGCCTCCTTGTTCACACATGCTTTTTCAGTTCTGCCCACAAATTGTCTATGGGATTGAGGTCAGGGCTTTGTGATGGCCTTGACTTTGTTGTCCTTAAGCCATAACTTTGGAAGTGTGCTTGGGGTCCTTGTCCATTTGGAAGACTCATTTTCAAACAAGCTTTAACCTCCTGACTGATGTCTTGAGATGTTGCTTCAATATATCCACATTGTTTTCCTACCTCATGATGCCATCTATTTTGTGAAATGCACCAGTCCCTCCTGCAGCAAAGCACCCCCACAACATGATGCTGCCACCCCCGTGCTTCACGGTTGGGATGGTGTTCTTCGGCTTGCAAGCCTCCCCCTTTTTCCTCCAAACATAACGATGGTCATTATGGCCAAACAGTTCTATTTTTGTTTCATCAGACCAGAGGACATTTCTCCAAAATGTATGATCGTTGTCCCCATGTGCAGTTGCAAACCGTAGTCTGGCTTTTTATGGCGGTTTTGAAGCAGTGGCTTCTTCCTTGTTGAGCGGCCTTTCAGGTTATGTCAATGTAGGACTAATTTTTACTGTGGATATAGATACTTTTGTACCTGTTTCCTCCAGCATCTTCACAAGGTCCTTTGCTGTTACTCTGGGATTGATTTGTACTTTTCGAATCAAAGTACATTCATCTCTAGGAGACATTTGAAATTGCTCCCAAGGATGGACCAGACTTGTGGAGGTCTATAATGGCTGATTTCTTGTGATTTTCCCATGATGTCAAGCAAAGAGGCACTGAGTTTGAAGGTAGGCCTTGAAATACATCCACGGATACACCTCCAATTGACTCAAATGATATCAATTAGCCTATCAGAAGCTTCTAAAGGCATGACATCATTTTCTGGAATTTACCAAGCTGTTTAAAGGCACAGTCAACTTAGTATATGTAAACTTCTGACCCACTGGAATTGTGGTACAGTGAATTATAAGTGAAATAATCGGTCTCTAAACAATTGTTGGAAAAATGACTTGTCATGCACAAAGCAGATATACTAACTGACCTGCCAAAACCATAGTTTGTTAACAGGACATTTGTGGAGTGGTTGAAAAATTTGTTTTAATGACTCCAAGGTAAGTAAACTTCCGACTTCAACTGTACATAGTTAACATTTTATCCCAAAAAATAAATAGCGCTTTTATTGATACATCAAGCTGAGGTAAATGTCAAATGTTAACCATGTATGCTGTCTATATTGCTTGTAATTGATTTTAGTCAACATCTAAGTATTAAGTATTATGTATTTTTACATAAATTGTTATGGCTGTATTGTATTAAAACTCCAATAATGTTGTGACCCGCAAACATTGGGTGAATAACAAAATCAAAGCACATAGATTTAATGTTATTTGATTCCTTTTTACAGTTGCGATACATATGGTCAACTACTATAAATGACAAGTGTTTGCTATTAGCTATTATTTCATTACCACAGAGCGTTCCTGTCTGCTTAAAACCTAAATCCTTAGTCTCTGGTTAGGGTGAGCCAAAGGGCTGTGGGCTGGATTCAAACCTACGCCAACTCTTGACATACATGTGTTCCGGGGTCAGCGGCTGTAACCGCTGGACCACACAGGCCACACTTTCTTTGCCAGATGTACCCTCTCTCTCATTCTCTCCTCATCCTCCTTTTTATTTTACTTCCTCTCCTTGTTTCTCAGGAAGGTTTCTCTTTCTCTTTGCTCTTCATGGGAGCAGATACGCTCCATTTCCAAAATATGCTAAATATGTTGCTGGCTTAAAAGATTGATACTTCTTCCTCCAGCATTAGCAACACATCATCAAACTTTTATACAATTCCTTCAGTGTTTATTTTGTGTTTATTTATTCATGTATTTGTTTATTTTTTATTTGATTTGTATGGAATGTGAATCAGGTCCCGTAGTACAGTAAAGAAAGCTACCCCCAGTAGACGTGGTCAGGATGCCATCGTCTTTTCAAAGTCTTCGCTCCCACAGCTTTCAACGTCTTCGTTCAGACGACTTTCTACCATCTTTTCAGTCATTCCAATGAATTTCAGTGCATCTAAAATAGCAGACAAAACAACAACATAAACATTGTACCGCTTCTTCTTGTTGCTACCGGCTGCAGTCAGACACACACACATGCAAAAACATTACTCACACTTACTTGCGGTATTGGAGTTGTTGGTTCTGTGGGTCGGGCGGATGGGGAACCAGCATCCTCCTCCTGAATCCTCCTCAGGATGGCTGCAGAAGCTGGGGTCCTTGGGATATGTTGCCTTCTCTGGATTTTAGGTCCCAGCTCCTCGAGAAAGAGCCGTCTCCTCTGTTCCAATCTAGGTTCAACGCCATCCAGATGAGAAACGCGAGATGTCCAAGTGGCCAGAGTAGGGTTCTTCTTTTGCAGCTGTGGCCAGTCACAAGCATGTCTTAATTGTCCACCCCTCGTTTTGTGGCATTGTAATCCATTATGATTTCTGTTTTTGATGTTCCTGGACAGTTTCTCCCATCACCATGCAGTGTACTCATGAGTACCACATTTATGCCTTTCTTTGGAGCGTAGGACGCTAGGGAACACAAACTTAGAGGAATTGATAGGCCTTTTGTACTATTCCTACCATCGTCAGCTTCCTCTTGAGGAGCTCCTGTCCCAGCTTGTGAGAAGTAAAAATGTTAGCGCATGTGATGTTGTGGCCATGGAGTCCCTGTGTCATGTCCAGGACAACCTGCATCCCTTGGTTCTTCTCAGGGGCTCCTCCATCTGGCTTCCCCGTATACATGTGCAAGTTCCATGCATATGATGCAGTATGTACTGCCTGAAGGGGCAGTGGCTCCTAAATGGCATATGCTGCTCAACAGTAATGTTGGGCCTAGGGTTGTAAAACAGGGAAAGGCGGTCCACCCACTTGTCCCACACTGACCTGACTGCAGCTAGCTTGTCCCTCTGCCGCCGAGCTGGTCTGGTGTCTCGGTTATCGAAGCTGATACTCCTGGAAATAATGTGGACGTTTTCCAGACATCGTTGAACGGAAAAGTTCTCTGTCAGTTTCTGCATCCCACAGGGATTCTGTGAATTTCCCATTGGATCTGAAAACACCAGCAAGAATAAGAACCCAAAAGTATGCATGTAAATGAGTTTGGTCCTGGGGCTGGCTGCTGACAGGCTGGTCCTGGGGCTGGCTGCTGATGGGCTGGTCCTGGCTGCTGATGGGCTGGTCCTGGGGCTGGCTGAGGGTCAATCTCATCCTCTTCTTTCAACTCACTGGCAGACATGATCCTCATATTCTGAAAATTCTTCATCTTCCAGAGTGGAAGACGCTCCTTCCACCCTAGCCTCTCTCTCTGTAAAAATACTGAGTTTATTTTATTATTATTTATTTTTTTACAATGTATCGAAATAATGTATTGTAATAACATTGTGCAGGTTCACACACTACAAAGGGTAAAGAGTGCGGGAAAAGTGGGAGATAGCACCAATAACCTATCTATGTTGAAACAGCAGGCCCAGGGAGGAGGAAGACAGAGTGAAGGCACACAGCAAACCTTTTTGTTAAATTTTTTACTTGATTTCACCTACACACACTTTTATTACCCTCCAGGGGACCCAAAGACCTCATATGTAATATAAATGTGTAGGGGGGTGCACAGTGTGCACTCAATGAAAATTAGCCAAGGCCAAGCCAGGTTGAAAAAATAACTAATTGTATAATTTACTTTTAAACATTGAATGTGTGTCCCACGGGCCCGAACACCACACAAGGGTTAATATCCATTTTGTCCTCTCTCTTTCTCTCTCTGTCTATACCCCTTCTCTTACACAGAGACCAATTGAGGAGATAACGCAGAATGGTGAGGAGTGGAAAGTGATCAAAAGTGAGGCAGCTCGTCTGATCGAAGAGAACAGAAAGATGGAGAAAGAGAATGTCAGCCAGAAAGAAATGGAAGAGGAAAGGAGGAGCGAAGAGGCAGTAAGAGCAGAGAAAGTGGAGGCCACAAAACAGGTTGAGAGGAAAGAGATGGAGGAGAAGCTGTGCAGATCAGGATAAAGAGAAAGACACTAAGGATGGAGGTTCACAGCAGATAGGAACCCTCTGTGGTATTTAACTAATAGCTAATAGCAAACACTTCTCATTTACAGCACTAGACCATACCTCAAATGAAACTGATACAGACAGCGATATTGAAAGTGAGGCATCGAGTCTGACAAAAGTAACAGAAAGACTGCTAGAGTGTCAGCCAGAAAGAGATGGAAGAGGAAAAGAGGAGTGGCAGAGAGAGTAGAGAAAAAGGTGGCCACAAAACAGGCTGAGGGAAATAGAGATGGAGAAGAAGATTGAGAATAAGCGAATGATAAGAGGGGAATAAGACGTCTGAGAATGAACAGTAATAGAGACAAAGCCAGAAGAGCAGACTGCAACAGAGGTTGAGACGGAACTGAGTGATTGGGACATGACAGATGAAAGTGAAGAGGATACATTTAAGGTGGAAAAACAGAAAGAGCTTGAAGAGAAGAAGAAAGGGGTAAGAGCTGGCAAAGAAGAAGTCTGAGGACTTCTAGTGGAGAAGGTGGAAAGTTTTAAGTTCCATTGCGTACACATCACGGACAAATTGAAATGGTCCACCCACAGACAGTGTGGTGAAGAAGGCGCAAACAGCGCCTCTTCAACCTCAAAAGCCTGAATAAATTTGGCTTGTCACCGAAAAACACTCACAAACTTTTACAGATGCACAATCGAGAGCATCCTGTCGGGCTGCATCACCGCCTGGTACAGCAACTGCTCCGCCCACAACCATAAGGCTCTCCAGAGGGTAGTGAGGTCTGCATCACTGGGGGCAAACTTCCTGCCCTCCAGGACACCTACATCACCCGATGTCACAGGAAGGCCAAAAACGATCATCAGACTGTTAAACAGCCATCATTAACATTGAGTGGCTGCTGCCAACATACTGACTCAAATCTCTAGCCACTTTAATAATAGAAATTTGGATGTAATAAATGTATCACTTGTCACTTCAAACAATGCCACTTTATATGTTTACATACCCTACATTACTCATCTCATATGTATATACTGTACTCTCTACCATCTACTGCATCGTGCCTATGCCGCACAGCCATCGCTCATCCATTTATTTATATGTACATATGCATTCCTTTACACTTGTGTGTATAAGGTAGTTGTTGTGAAATTGTTTGATTACTTGTTAGCGATTACTGCACGGTCTGAACTTGAGGCACAAGCATTTCGCTACACTCTCATTAACATCTGCTAACCATGTGAATGTAACCAATGCATTCAGATTTGATGAACAGAGTGAGACCAAAAAGGAAGAGCAGACTGCTATAGACAGAACTGAATCAACTTAAAACTAATTTTATTTGTCACATGTTATGTAAAAAACAGATGTAGACTTAGAGTGAAACGCTTGAAGAATCAAAAAGAGCTGGAGTGGAAGGCGGAGAAAAAGGTGAGGGGGAGAAAAATAAGCTGGAGCTGGGGGGAAAAGGAGATGAGGAAAGAGGAGAAAGAACTCCTGGAGCAGGTGAGGCTGGAATCCAGAAGAAAGGAGCACAGGAAGAAAGCAGAGGCAACCAGAATGGAAGAGGAGCATAACCAGTGGGCTGGTTTCTTTAGTGATTTGAGGGAGGAAGCAGCACAGAAGCATCTGAGGAAGTTGGAGGGCAGGAGGTAGGAGTATGCCACCAAGAGGGGCTTACAGTATGAAAATCTAGTTGTCAAGAGGACAACACACAAGGCCCTAGGAAGAGTCAGCGCAAGAAGCGTGTTCAGATGAGGACACTGGCTCTGAATGGGAGAAGGAAAAGAGGAAGGAGAAGCAGAGGAAGGAAGATAATAGGTAGAGTAAAGGACAAGAAGATGGCGAAGAAGCAGGAGAAGATTATACAACTGGGGCAGGAGAGGAGAGGTGTAAGGCACGCCTTGTTCCCACAAACAAAGGTAGATTTAAGTCATTCAAAGATTGACTAGGATCCATTCTTGGACAGTTGACTGGGGTGTGTCAAAATAAAAACATATTACGTACTACCATTACTTTAATATCAAGCATTCATGTATAAAAAATTATTTTTATTCCAAACAAAATGTCTGTGAACTACAAAATTACTCAACCAGTTAAACCCACAACACAGAAACAGCAGTGTTTGTCAGACCATGAGAAATACAGAAAAATCAGTCTTCTCACAGAAACGTCTGTAGCATCTGAACTATTATGACCACGCTATGGAAAGATGAGACTCTTACAAACGCGATGGTGTTCTCTGTTTTGCTCTACAACCCCCACAAGCATCATAGGACTCGTCTGATATCGTCGGTACAGCCAATCTGCCAACTTCTGTCCGTAGCGTCAGAACAGTTAGGGCTACACACGAATATGACCCCTCTTTGGAAAGGTGTCTCACGAACATGGTTGTTTTGCTCTAGGATGCCCACAAGCCTAGTCTGCCCGGACCAGTTTAAAAATGGTATGGGGAAAAAAAGTGCCTAAAACAAGAGGTCAATGTTTGTTTTGTATGGTTTGCTGATCTATAATTCAAATTCAATGTTTTATCAACAATTCCATATGTTAGCTTAGTAAGGATTTATATACAGTTACTAACAGGATATAAAAATAAACACTTCCTTCATCCATGCAAAACAAACATTGTGTCTCTTTATTTTGATAAATTACAATAAATATATGAAGACATACTACTATGAAGAAGGGGGGAAAATTAATACTGTTGGGTGGCCTAGTTCTGTTTCCATAGGTATTGAATTCACCCCTCATATATACAAACACCCTCAGCTTGTGTCCACCACCTCTGTTTGTTTTCTGTCCCAAAAACACTTTTCTGTTTCTTTGAACTTGAAGCTGAAAAGACACAATGGGAGAGAATAATACATGTCATGTTCAGTTTGGTTAATGACATGGTAAAGTGTATTTGATTTAAGACCATTCACATTGGCTTTCAAACTAGAATGGAGAAATACAATCTATGCTAAGATTAGACATGCTAAGATTAGACAAAAAGTCTAAACACATTTTAGTCAACAACAAAAGTCCAGGTATAGCACCCAATGATGGGCAATGGGGTTGACATGATCTAGTCTGATGAACTATACCGTGGATCCCTCCAGTACATGTGGGTCTTTCTGGAGAGCATTATTCAGGCCTTCCTCGGACGTGTAGCCGATCCAGCAGAAGCCTCTGTGGAAGCCTGTCTCTTTGTCCTGTTAGACGATATACAGTACCAGTCAAAAGTTTGGACACCTACTCATTCATTTCTTTATTTTTACTATTTTCAACCTATGCTGCCTTGTAGAATAATAGCAAAGACATCAAAACTATGAAATAATACATATGGAATCATGTAACCACAAAAGTACTAAACAAATCCAAATATATTTGAGATGTTAGACTCTTCAAAGTAGCAACCCTTTGCATTGATGACAACTTTGCAAACACTTGGCATTCTCTCAACCAGCTCCATGAGGTAGTCACCTGGAATGCATTTCAATTAACAGCTGTGCCTTGTTAAAAGTTTGTGTTATTTAATAATAATAATAATAAATGCCATTTAGCAGACGCTTTTATCCATATTTATTTCCTTCTTAATGCATTTGAGCCAATCAGTTGTGTTGTGACAAGGTAGGGTTGGTAAACAGAAGATGACCTGTGGAAATCTGTTATTTGAGTCCAAATGTGAGATTTTTGGTTCCATCCGCTGTGTCTTTGTGAAATGCAGAGTAAGTGAACATATGACCTCCACATGTGTGGCTCCCACAGTGAAACATGGAAGTGGCGTGATGGTGCTTTGCTGGTGAGACTATCTGTGATTTGTGAGATTATCATTTGTTTTTCAACAGGACAATGTCCCAACACACCTCCAGGCTATCTGACCAAGGAGATTGATGGAGTGCTGCATCAGATGACATGGCCTCCACAATCCCCCGACCTCAACCCAACTGAGATGGTTTGAGATGAGTTGGACCGCAGAGGGAAGAAAAAGCAGCCAATAATTGCTCAGCATATGTGGGAACTCCTTCAAGACTGTTGGAAAAGCATTCGAGGTGAAGCTGGTTGAGAGAATGCCAAGAGTGTGCAAAGTTGTCATCAAGGCAAAGGGTGGCTACTTTGAAGAATCTCAAATATATTTAGATTTTTTTTAAACCATTTTTGGTTACTACATGATTCCATGTGTGTTATTTCATAGATTTGATGTCTTCCCTATTATTGGTGTAGAAAATAGTACAAATAAAGAAAAACCCTTGAATGAGTAAGTGTCCAGACTTTTGACTGGTACTGAACATTGCAAGTCAAGATGTAGGTTGTGATATAGGCCAAATGAGATAAAACATTGTGATATCAATGGGCTCACAGGTTTCTCAATCATTAAACAATCTGTTGAGGCCAGTGTACTTACAAAGGGAACAAGGCATTTCTTGACTTGACCAAACTGCCCAAAGTAGTCTTTCATCTCCTCTGAAAGAAAATAATGACATGTTATATTACACATTCTACCACTGTAGCTAAGCAACTAACTTAGTTATCTTTACTAAGTCTACAGTGTAACCTTACACAGACAATGCTGATAGTTAACGTGTCTGATTAATCAGACTAATTGTGTAGCTATTACAATTTTTTTGAGACTAATTAAATCAGACAAGTACCTATAGTAGCCATCTCATTGACATGCAAAACCTATATCATTAGGATACAATAATTTAGCAATCAATAAAATCAATACCAAATGAACACTGTTGCAAAAATAGAGGCAGAGAAAAGCTGGTTGAGGTGAAAGTAGCACACGTGGCTAACGCCCACAAAAGTTCCCTGCCTAACAAAACATTCGCAACAGTAACTCTAATTCCGATTTTTTTTTTTAAACATGCTTACTGCTTGCAAGGGTCCATGGTATTTTAGACACAAACACCTCACATACCTTCTTCGACGACCCTGCCATATTATGTCCTTGGAACTCGAGCTACCTCTGACCCGAGTCACGTGACACGCGCCGTTGTCGTTTAAAAAAAAATATATATTCAGATAGGGACTTAAAAATCATCTAAAGTTCAGATCTATTTTACAAATAATACAAATCAAATAATAATAAAATAAAAAAGTTATAAATATTTAACAAAAAAAAAAATATTTAAAAAATAAATAGTTGAAAGGTTATTTTTCAGATGCATTTAGAACTTCAAATTCTAGAACTTCAAATTCTTCCAGCGAAGAAATCCTCCACCTGACTTTAGTGGTGTCATTGTCTTTTCGAAAATGGTCAAACATGAGTGTTTCCAATATAGCTTACAACTAATATTTGTAATGTTAATGTAAACAGCGGAACCCTATCTCTCCAAATGCTAACGTATTGGCCAGCTAGCTTTGCCGGCTTCGATAACTACCAACTATTGACACTGTCAGAGATTGCCTACATATATACAATGAACATATAAAAAGTTTATGAATGTGCTATAAAACATAGTCAAGCCAACTTCTGGATAAATTGCATTGCATATCATGTGGAACAAGTTTACACAGCTACCCACCTTTGCCTAGGTGTGTCTCTGACTATGATTGATAATGTCAAAAGCTGCACAGAATTCTAACAAGATTGATCGATTGATGGATCGCATCCAACTTTTAGCTGCATACAGCCCCACCTACTATACTGGTGTGTGAGCCAGTTCACGGCCTACCTACATTATATTCTTAGATACAATAATACAACATTGGGAAAAGGAAAATTACCCTACCACGTATTAGCCCTCTGAAAAACCCACCAACTATTCAACCCTACCCAGTCCTACTCCAGACCAACGGTCTGAAAAGACATATCACTACCACTCAACACCCCGCAGCTGCAATCCCAAATACCTCTCTGCCACTACAACCTGTATTTTCTTTGGCTTTCGATTCATTTCTGCAGTACAATTAACAACCATATCTTTAAATCTTTAAAAAACCCACCTTAATGATTACTCTCTTTTGATCTCTGACTATGTAACCGATGTGAAATGGCTAGTTAGTTAGAGGGGTGCGCGCTAATAGCGTTTCAATCAATGACGTCACTTGCTCTGAGACCTTGAAGTAGTTGTTCCCCTCTGCAAGGGCCGAACCTTTCGTGGTGGGTATAGATGCCTTCGAGGTTGGCTGTTGTCGATGTGTGCAGAGGATCCCTGGTTCGAACCCAGGTAGGGGTGAGGAGAGGGGCGGAAGCTATACTGTTACACCTACTCACAGGAATCCTCTCAGGAACCCTTACCCTTTACACGTCTTCCTCTACCACTCTCTTCACTGCTTCTGCATACAACACTTTCTGTACTACTCTAACCCTGGTAACCTCAATCTGCCATTCTCTCACCGGACACTTCCGATCTCCAGCCTCATGATCACCCCCACAACTAACACACATAACTTTCTCCCCCAGTACCACACATTCCCTCCTGCACACTTCTCACATCTAGGCATCTCCCTCCTACACACTGCTACAATATGACCATAACCTTGACACCTAAAACCCTGTAATATTCTCAGAACATAAACTCTCACAGGATAACTGACACTTCCTACCTTGACCTTATCTGGTAACGATTCTACATCAAAACTCAGCATGACAGATAATGTCTACTCTGTTTCCCCATTGGATACGTCTCATCAAGCTGCGGGTGTCACAGATACCGGGAATCTTCGTTATCACTCCTTTCAACGGCTCCCAATTCTTGTCCCTAATCTCATTATCCGGAGCGCCCTCTCACTCTGGGTTGAGGAAACACAATAAAATCATCAGGAGTCCATTCTGAGTGACCTTCACCAACTCAACAGTCCCCAACCTCTCCTCCACTCAACCTGACGCCACATATGGATCAACCAAACAGCAAGGATCCATTCTCTGAACAAATCTCACTCCCACTGGGCCAAAGTCATCCTTATCATCCTTAGAACGAGCCCAGAACTCGCAGCAGGTACTTCCCCCTCACTCTTAATAAGGACTACTGGAGCATGTATCCCTGTTTTTCCACTTGACGCCTACCTTCCTCACCTCAAAACCTCCCTCTACACTCAACTTCTTCTCAGCATTCATCACTGCACCTCCCACCACATGTATTTGATCTTCACTCCTGTCCCATTTCCTCCTTAAGCTCTTCCAAAAGTTCGGTGCAATCCTCCATTCCATATTCACTCAAAAAATATTCCATGTCTCTTTTTTTTCTTGCCCATAATGTGTAGTCCCCCACTCCATGTTTATTCATAATATACTCCACTTTCTGCCTTATTTCCTTTTCCGCCATCTTCCCCACCGTGGCCTTCGTCCAACGCCACGACCACCTCTACACCATCTTCCTTCTGCAAGGGAGGCTTCCCTTCCTCCATTGATTGATTGTTATTTTGCTGTTTGTTTAAAAGTTACATTACATTACATTTAAGTCATTTAGCAGACGCTCTTATCCAGAGCGACTTACAAATTGGTGCATTCACCTTATGACATCGAGTGGAACAGTCACTTTACAATAGTGCATCTAAATCTTTAAAGGGGGGGGTGAGAGGGATTACTTATCCTATCCTAGGTATTCCTTAAAGAGGTGGGGTTTCAGGTGTCTCCGGAAGGTGGTGATTGACTCCGCTGTCCTGGCGTCGTGAGGGAGTTTGTTCCACCATTGGGGGGCCAGAGCAGCGAACAGTTTTGACTGGGCTGAGCGGGAGCTGTACTTCCTCAGTGGTAGGGAGGCGAGCAGGCCAGAGGTGGATGAACACAGTGCCCTTGTTTGGGTGTAGGGCCTGATCAGAGCCTGGAGGTACTGAGGTGCCGTTCCCCTCACAGCTCCGTAGGCAAGCACCATGGTCTTGTAGCGGATGCGAGCTTCAACTGGAAGCCAGTGGAGAGAGCGGAGGAGCGGGGTGACGTGAGAGAACTTGGGAAGGTTGAACACCAGACGGGCTGCGGCGTTCTGGATGAGTTGAAGGGGTTTAGTGGCACAGGCAGGGAGCCCAGCCAACAGCGAGTTGCAGTAATCCAGACGGGAGATGACAAGTGCCTGGATTAGGACCTGCGCCGCTTCCTGTGTGAGGCAGGGTCGTACTCTGCGGATGTTGTAGAGCATGAACCTACAGGAACGGGCCACCGCCTTGATGTTGGTTGAGAACGACAGGGTGTTGTCCAGGATCACGCCAAGGTTCTTAGCGCTCTGGGAGGAGGACACAATGGAGTTGTCAACCGTGATGGCGAGATCATGGAACGGGCAGTCCTTCCCCGGGAGGAAGAGCAGCTCCGTCTTGCCGAGGTTCAGCTTGAGGTGGTGATCCGTCATCCACACTGATATGTCTGCCAGACATGCAGAGATGCGATTCGCCACCTGGTCAACAGAAGGGGGAAAGGAGAAGATTAATTGTGTGTCGTCTGCATAGCGATGATAGGAGAGACCATGTGAGGTTATGACAGAGCCAAGTTCTCTGAATTTGACTCTAATATAGTATTTAAGTGTGACTATATAATTGTGAATGTCTAAGACACACACACACAGTTTACTTTGCGATCTGCTTCAGTCAGTGTCATGTAAAAATACACTGAACAAAAATATAAACGCAACATGTAAAGTGTTGCTCCCATGTTTCATGAGCCATATGCACAAAAAGCTTACTTCTCTCAAATTTTGTGCACAATTGTTTACATCCCTGGTAGTGAGCATTTCTCCTTTGCCAAGATAATCCATCCATCTGACAGGTGTGGCATATCAAGAAGCTGATTAAACAGCATGATCATTATACAGGTGCACCTTGTGCTGGGGATAATAAAAGGCCACTCTAAAATGTGTAGTTTGGTCATAAAACACAATTCCACAGATGTTTCAAGTTGAGGGAGCATTAGCAATTAGCATGCTGACTACAGGAATGTCCACCAGAGCTGTTGCCAGAGAATTGAATGTTAATTTCTCTACCATAAGCCAATGTCATTTTATAGAATATGTACATCCAACCGGCCTCACAACCACAGACCACATGTATGGTGTCGGGTGGGCGAGCGGGTTGCTGATGTCAACATTGTGAACACAATTGCATTCTAACAATGGTAATTTGAATGAACAGAGATACTGTGACAAAATCTTGAGGCCCATTGTTGTGCCATTCATCTGCCTCCATCACCTCATGTTTCAGCATGATAATGCATGGCCCCATGTCGCAAGAATCTGTACACAAGAATCTGTTCCTGGAAGCTGAAAATGACATGCATACTCACCAGGCATGTCACCCATTGAGCATATTTGGGATGCTCTGGATCTACGTGTATGACAGCGTGTTCCAGTTCGCGTCAATATCCAGCTACTTTGCACAGCCATTGAAGAGGAGTGGGACAACATTCCACAGGCCTGAATCAATAGCCTGATCAACTCTATGTGAAGGAGATGTCACGCTGTATGATGCAAATGTTGGTCACACCAGATTCTGACTGGTTTTCTGATCCACGCCCTACTGTGACCAATGGCACAATGTTACGGATACAAGTATCCTGTGTGTGTATCCTGTGTGTGTGTTTCTTTTCTCTCCTTCTCCCCTCACAGGTGAAAATTATCACTCCCCAATCAGTCAACAATCAATCATCAATCAGAAGACACACCTCCTCCTGTTTCCTACCCTATCACAGTTCCTTTCGCTTGGTTTAAAAACCCTGTCAGTTGTTTGCTCTAGAGCTCAATCTCTCTGTAAATGCCATGTCTGTAGGTCTCTGTGGTTCACGCTCTCGTTTATGTATTGACCTCTCTTTTGTTTGAGCACCTCCAAATTACCACTCCATCACCTGTGAGTATTGTTTTGGTTATGGTGTTTGTTTGCTGGTGGGAAAAGGGGAAACCAAGACAAGTCGCCCATGGGCATACACTACCTGTAGGCAAACTTTGTTAAATACACTAGTTAGAACTGGGTGGACCACCCACTGTATTTTTGGTTAGTTAGCTGTTGTTAAAATAGGCTAGTCTAGATTAGGGGTGTTTTTGAATACTTATTGTTTCTTTCCTTGGGTCCAGCTCAGCCCCTTTTCCTGCTCCCCCCCCCCCATTACCGTGTGTTTATTAATAAACCCTGAGTTTGACGGTAGATTTCAGTAGTAGTGGTTACTTCGTTCTCACTTTTACTTTGTCACAATTATAATTTGCATGAGTTATGTTACGGGTCTCATTACCATCCCCCCCTAGACTGTCGGGCCAAAAGGGATTCGTAACACACAATGGGCCTTGATCTCATTACTGCATCTCTGTGCAATCAAGTTACCGTAGATAAAATGCAATTGTGTGCGTTGTCTGTAGCTTATGCCTGCCCGAACCAATAACTCACCGCCACCATGGGGCACTCTGATCTCAACATTGACATCAGCAAACCGTTCGCCTACACATCATACATGCTGTCTGCCATTTTGCTCAGTACAGCTGAAACCGGGATTAATCCTTGAAGAACATACTTCTCCAGCGAACCAGTGGTCATCGACGGTGAGCATTTGCCCACAAAAGTCGGTGAAGACCCTGGTGAGGACAACGAGCACTCAGATGAGCTTTCCTGAGACGGTTTCTGAAAGTTTGTGCAGAAATACTTCAGTTGTGCAAACCTACAGATTTGTTAGCTGTCTTGAGTGGCTGGTCTCAGATGATGCTGCAAGTGAAGAAGTCGGATGTGGAGGTCTTGTACTGGCGTGGTTACACATGGTCTACTGTTGAGGCCAGTTGGACATTCTGTCAAATTCTCTAAAACTACATTGGAGGTGGCTTATGGTAGAGAAATTAACCTTACATTCTCTGGCAACAGCTCTGATGGACATTCCTACAGTCAGCATGTCAATTGCACGCTCCCTCAACTTGAGTAATCTGTGGCATTGTGTTTTGTGGCAACTGTACATTTTGGTGGCCTTTTATTGTTCCCAGCACAAGTTGCACCTGTATAATGATCATGCTGTTTAATCAGCTTCTTGATATTTTCCACACCTTTCAAGTGGATGGATATCTTGGCAAAGGAGAAATGCTCACCAACAGGGATGTAAACCAATTTGAACTCAACTTGCACGTTTGATCTACTCAATTCAATCAAAGGACTATATTTGATAATTATCTTTTATTTCTTTGTATTTGAAAAAAATCACATTTTGAAGGTTGTATTTTAAAGGTCAAAATCATAGGGTGTCTATGTAATCAATTGACTTGAATGGGTAACATTAACTTTAGATGTGGCAGTTTGCTGCACCTGGAGTTCTGTCACCTGAAGCCGTGGAAGACAAAATTTGTCCAAGAACTGCCAGAACTGCTCTATTTGTTTTTTAGTTTAAAAAAAAAATGTCTGATATTCTCATTGTAATGAAATACAACACATTTATTATTATCTGTTTGCTTCCCCATAGGAAGACTGGCTCGAGGATCAGGGAGCCCAAGAGACAGTTGGAGAAGCTAGGTGACCATAGAGTGACCCTTGCCGTCTAACTGCTACAGTACACTTCAATCAGAAGACACACCTGCTGAGAAATCAGTTAATACCAAAAGTCCCCCACACCCAACCTCATATCAAACCGAGCCAACCTGGCAGACATGTAGAGTGACAACCTGTCGCAGGCCTTTGGGAGTATCTCCTTACTGTCTGCTAAATGACTTAAATGTAAATGTAAATGTAAGGTAAATGAGCTTCGTGGTGAGGTGACAGTTCTGAGGCAGGATAAGGAAGAGCTAAGGGAGAAACTGGAAATGGTCAAGTGCATCATGAGAGAGGTAGCTGAGCGACAAAGGGAGTTGTCAGCAGTCATAGAATGGCTACAACACAGCGACACAACCATCCACACTTTAAAATGAACAACTGGAGCCTACCACAACCCTCACTACCACACCCTCACATCGACAGTACAACTGCTTCTCATAGTGAACCTCCAGAACTCCTACAGGCTCAGCGTAAGTAAACAGACCCAAAACAACTCCTCCTCCCACACCAGCACATTCCCCTCATAGGAGAGGTCTGACGAGACCTCTTCAAGATCCTAACATCTCAGCCCCAGAGCACCAGTGTCAGCGGAGCCATGCTGGGATCTTCAGGAGAGAAGAACGCAATGAAAGGCCACCTGTGGTCCCCACCCCACTCTATCCGAAGAACATCACTTCAGACACAGCAGCACACAGGGAGAGCACCCTATGGCCTTCATTTTATGTGACACCAATGGGACATTTCTCAGAGAGAAACTGTTATTCCCTGGCATGTCAGTCAGAATGCTATGGTGCACAAAAGCAGCAAGTGCCTTAAAGTCTGTCAAGCAACAAATTAAATGGGGCCGAACATATTATAATTCACACAGGTACTAATGTTTGATGGCAATGAGAGGACATGTAGCTCCTGCAATGCAGCAAGTTGCAGCCAGCGCTGCAGGGAGATTTCCTAACACCAAAATCTCTATGTCCACCCTGCTGCTGCGTGGAGATGTGCCCTTCCACATTATTCAGAGCAACAATGCTGAGCTGTCTAGAGGCTGTGCTCTCTTGGGCAATGTTTACCTAGCGAACCACTGTGACATTCACCCACAGCTGAACAAACAGGGTGTCAAGGTGTTTGCTAGGAAACTGAAAAAAACTACCCTGGAACAAATCAAAAACCAAAATAAGAGGAACTCTGCCATACATATTTTCAAGCATGGTGGTGGCTGCATCATGTTATGGGTATCGTACATCCTCCAAGGTCACGACCACCAGCACTTTTGATGATACAGCAGTAGAATTACAAGGATATAATGTCTACAGAAAAGACCGGAATGTCTATGGGGGAGCTGTATATATTCAGAGCCATATTCCTGTAAAGCTCAGAGAATCTCTTTACAAATTAAGTAAAGTGCTGTGGTTGCAGGTTCACCTACCTCTTCTTTTAGGGTGCTGCTATAGGCTGCTAAGTACAAGCTGTCAGTATCTGGAGAATGTGTGTGATGTTAGATACGTTTTCTGATGCAAACTTGAACTTGATGTTGACTTGAACATTGACTGGTTATCATCTAGTTGTCCTCTCAAGAGGAAGCGTCTTACTGTGACTAATGCCTCTAACATGACCCAGATTATCACTAGTGTATAACTATAGTGTTGGATCTGTGACATCCTCTTGTATTGATAATATCCCAGTGATCTGTGTGAAGAGGCGGACAATATGTTCTCGGGATTCCTCCAATGGCATTGAGGAGTACACCACTTCTGTCATTGGCTTCATCAATAAATGCATCGATGACGACGTCCTCACAGTGACAATACATACATACTCAAACCAGAAGCCATGGATCACGACTTCCGCCGAGGTCGGTCCCTCTCCTTGTTCGGGCGACGTTCTGAGGTCGACCTCACTGCTAAAGGATAAGGGCTCTGTTTACCGCGGCGCCCGTGCTTGCCCATTCGGATACTCTTTGGAGGTCATGGTGGAGGTGGAGGTGGACGCGTCCGAGGTTGGGATAGGAGCCGTGCTCTCTCAGCGCTTGGGCACGCAGCCGAAGCTCTGTCCCTGTGCCTGCTTCTCGAAGAGGCTCAGCCCGGCAGAGCGAAACTATGATGTGGGGGACTGGGAGTTTTGGCCTGTCGTCAAAGCGTTGAAGACGTGGAGACATTGGCTTGGGGGGCTAAACACCCTTTTCTCATCTGTACTGACCACCGCAACCTCGAGTACATCCGGGCAGTCCTCGTCAGGCAAGGTGGGCCATGTTTTTCACCTGTTTTGTTTTCACCCTTTCTTACAGACCAGGTTCCAAGAATGTGATGGCAGACTCACTGTCTGTATGACGCAGAGGAGCGGCCCATGCATCCTACCTCAATACTCCCTGCCTCCTGCCTGGTGGCGCCGGTAGTATGGGAGCTAGATGCGGACATTGAGCAGGCATTACTTGCCGAGCCCGCTCCTCTCCAGTGTCCCACTGGGCGTCTATGTTCCGTCTGTTGTCTGTGACTGGCTGATCTATTGGGCTCACACGTCACCCTCTGGTCATCCAGGGATTGGTCGGACAGTGCACTGTGTGAGTGGGATGTACTGGTGGTCCACTTTGGCTATGGACGTGAGGGTTTATGTTTCCTCCTGCTCGGTGTGTACCCAGTGAAAGGCTCCTAGGCACCTGCCCAGAGTTAAGCTACATCCCTTACCAGTTTCACAATGGCCTTGGTCGCACCTGTCGCTTGATTTTTCTTACCGATCTCCCTACGGCCCTACAGACTGCAGAGGCCTTGTTTACACACTTCTTCCGGCACTACAGAGTGCCTGAGTGTCTGGAGGGCATTCATGGAACGTCTGGGGGTTTCACCCCGAGAGTAATGGGCAGGTGGAGAGAGTGAACTAGGATGTGGGTAGGTTTCTGTGGTCTTATTGCCAGGACAGGCCGGGTGGAGTGGGCGGAGGTCGTGCCATGGGCCGAGATTGCTCAGAACTCGCTCCGCCACTCCTCCACTAACCTCTCCCCATTCCAGTGTGTACTGGGGTACCTGCCAGTTCTGGTGCCTTGTCATCAGTCAGACCGAGGCTCCTGCGGTGGACGACGGGTTCAGGCACGCAGGGGAGACATGGGACGCCGCCCATGTTCACCTCCAGCGGGCCGTCACCGAAGTGAGGCCCCTGTGATCGCACCGGGTCTGGCTCTCGACCCGAAACCTGCCCCTCCACCTGCGCTGCTGGAAGCTGGGCCCGAGGTTTGTGGGGCCATTTAAAGTCCTGAGGAGACTGAACGAGGTTAGTTACAGGTTACAGCATTCCCCCAATTACTGTATTAACCCCTCGTTCCATGCGTCTCTCCTCAGGCCGGTGGTGGCTGGCCCGCTCCAGGAGTCTGAGGTGCGGGAGGTTCCTCCGCCCCCTCTGGACATCGAGGAGGCCCTGGCGTACTCCGTTCGCTCCATACTGGATTCGAGGCCTCTTGCGAGAGGTCTTCAGTACCTCGTGGAGTGGGAAGGGTACTATCCGGAGGAGAGGTGCTGGGTCCCGGTGGAGTATGTTTTGGACCCTTCAATGCTGCGGGAGTTCCACCGTCTCCGGACTGATCACCCTGCGCCTCGCGCTCCGGGTCGTCCCCGAGGCCGATGTTGGCGCGCTGCTGGAGTCGTGCGTCAAGGGGGGGGGGGGGGGAGGTACTGTCACAACTTCCGCCGAGGTCGGTCCCTCTCCTTGTTCGGGTGACTTTCGGTGATCGACATCACCGGTCTTCTAGCCATCGCCGATCCACCTTTAATTTTCCATTTGTTTTGTCTTGTTTTCCCGCACACCTGGTTTGCATTTTTATTACTCGTCTTGCATATAACCCTCTGTATCCCTCCATGTCCGTGTGTGGAATTGTTATGTGTACTCCAGGCTGGTTTGCGCCGGGTTATTGTAACCCGTGTGTGTTTAGTTTTCTGAGTACCGTTGTCATGTCCTGACCTTAGTTCCTTTGTTACATCTTTGTTTTAGGTTGGTCAGGGCGTGAGTTGGGGTGGGTAGTCTATGTTCGTATTTCTATGTTGCGTTTATGTGTTTGGCCTGGTATGGTTCTCAGAGGCAGATGTCGTTTGTTGTCTCTGATTGAGAATCATACTTAGGTGGCCTTTTCCCACCTGTGTTTTGTGGGTGACTATTTTCTGTTCAGTGTTATTCCATTCACCGTACAGGACTGTTCATTTGTCATTTTTTTTGTTGCTGTGTTCAGTTGTTTTATTAAAAACATGGACACTTACCACGCTCCACATTGGTCCACCTAGGATGATCATTACAACCGTGTTTTGTTCGCCTCAATAAAGGGCTCTGTTTATACTACCCATTTCTGCTCTCCTGCACCTGACTTCCCTGCAGCCAGGTACGCACTCCTTTACAGTAGTGACCATAACACTGTGGCAAAGCCAAAGTACCAAAGGCAGGGCCTAAAGTTATTTTTAAGAGCAAAATGTTTTCTCAGGACTCTTGTAAAATTATGTAAAATAATTTGTTGGTCTGTGTATAAGGAGGAGAATCCAAAAGCAGCACTTGCCAATTGTTGACTAACATGCACCTGTTAAGAAACTAACAGTAAGATGATAAATTATATTCAACAAAATTATGCAAAAAAAGGTGTAAAATAAGTCAGGCTTCTCAGCTGAATGGTTGACATACTGTCAATTAAGAAAGTGTGACTAGACTAAACAACAAGTTTTATTACTAAAACAAGAAAATACATTTGAGAACTATTAACAATGCCTTTAAGAGCACCTTTATATTATGGGCAGAGAACACAATTCATTGTTAATTGCAGTT
The DNA here is from genome assembly GCF_021184085.1 of Oncorhynchus gorbuscha. Taxonomy (NCBI): domain Eukaryota; kingdom Metazoa; phylum Chordata; class Actinopteri; order Salmoniformes; family Salmonidae; genus Oncorhynchus; species Oncorhynchus gorbuscha. Next base: position 40,169,452 of record NC_060189.1, on the reverse strand, counting down.
GATCAGTCAAAACCTTTTGATAGAGCCAATTTCAATGACTATTTCACTGGTAAAGTGTAACGTAGTGGGTGAGAAGTCTTACTGTCAAGCAAAACCCACGAAATGGGTAACACGTAACCCACAGACGTGCACACAAGTTTACACAAAACAATCCTGCACAAAGAGCAGGCGGGCCTACTGGTAAATAAGGGGAAAAAGGATCAGTGGCAGCTTCCAAACAGGAAGGGGAGCCACCTTCGGTAGGAGTCGTGACATGAAGTGGACAAACTGAAGTGAAATGACAATATTGAACAGTGACACATTTGTGTATTCAAGATCTAATAATGAAAGAGAAGAATTGCTGTTTTTGAATTTGGTCAAGTTTGTGTGGAAGAGGTGGAATCACTGTTATCCATCAATGATAAGCCACCAGGTATAGACAACCTAGATGGAGAAACTAACAATGGTAGCAGACTATATTGCCACCCCTATTTGTCATGTCTTCAACCAAAGCATAGAAGAGTGTGTCATCAGGTGTGGTATGAAGCTAAATTTATTCCTCTAGCTAAAATCTGTGTTCCGGAGTTCTAAATTGAGCAGCTGCTGAAAAATGAGCTTCTGTATATATTGAGATTTAAATGTTTTTTTAGAGTGAAGTACATCGAAAAAATCAAGAGAGAACTGCAAGACTCAATAGAAGACAAAACAAGGAACAAACCAAAAAAGACAGGCTTTTGAAAAATTAACTATTTTTCATAAAATTGTACAGTAATCTTAGCTAGCTGAATTGCTAGCAGAATTGTTTTACTTGTTGCTAAGCAGTTGCTAGGGACTCTCCTGGAAGAAGCTAGCTAGCTTACAAAGAATAACAACAAAAAATATCTAGTTAACAGAAGAAAGGAAGACAAAATAAGGACAAAAGGACAGAAGAAAAAGGAAAAGAAAGAGGACAACAAAGTGAAACAGTCAGCACTTCTATTGCAACTTCGTATTTCGTCGTCCTAAGGTAGTCTACACTGCAATCTGCCCAGCAGCTAGCCAGCTAGCATACGTCCACCGTCTACCGAATAGCAGCACTGTAGAAACTATTACACTCAACTGAACGACTTGATTAGTGTAGTGTTAGCTAGCTACATAGTTGTCTTTGCTGTCTTCGTATCCAAGATAATTGTGTAGTTTAGAGCGTGTAGTCTTAGAGTGATTATCTTAATTTACCGAGGTTAGCTAGCCAGCTATTTGTCGTCCTTAACATAGGAGACAATACTAGCTAGCCAACAGCTAGCCAACGTCTACTGAATAGAACTTCCGCACTCAACAACCCGGTCGCATTCCGCTTCGCTCCACAGGTAGTATCACATTTTTCATTTCATTTCATTACAGCACAACGGTTTGATTTGTTTGATCGTAGCCAGCTACATAGCTAGCTACATAGCCGTCTGTGTATCAAAGATAATTGTGTAGTCTAGAGCGATTTTCTAGGTTAGCTAGCCAGCTATTGTCGTTCTTTTAACGCAACGTAACGTAATCAACACTGCTAGCTAGCCAGCTAGCCCCCGAATAGCAGCACAAACTATTACACTCAACGGAACGACTTGATTAGTGTAGTGTCAACAACGCAGCCACTGCCAGCTAGCCTACAAAGTCAACAACGCAGCCACTGCCAGCTAGCCTACTTCAGCAGTACTGTATCATTTTAATCATTTTAGTCAATAAGATTCTTGCTACGTAAGCTTAACTTTCTGAACATTTGAGACGTGTAGTCCACTTGTCATTCCAATCTCCTTGCATTAGCGTAGCCTCTTCTGTAGCCTGTCAACTATGTGTCTGTCTATCCCTGTTCTCTCCTCTCTGCACAGACCATACAAACGCTCCACACCGCGTGGCCGCTGCCACCCTAATCTGGTGGTCCCAGCGCGCACGACCCACGTGGAGTTCAAGGTCTCCGGTAGCCTCTGGAACTGCCGATCTGCAGCCAACAAGGCAGAGTTCATCTCAGCCTATGCCTCCCTCCAGTCCCTCGACTTCTTGGCACTGACAGAAACATGGATCACCACAGATAACACTGCTACTCCTACTGCTCTCTCTTCGTCCGCCCACGTGTTCTCGCACACCCCGAGAGCTTCTGGTCAGCGGGGTGGTGGCATCGGGATCCTTATCTCTCCCAAGTGGTCATTCTCTCTCCCCTTACCCATCTGTCTATCGCCTCCTTTGAATTTCATGCTGTCACAGTTACCAGCCCTTTCAAGCTTAACATCCTTATCATTTATCGCCCTCCAGGTCCCCTCGGAGAGTTCATCAATGAGCTTGATGCATTGATAAGCTCCTTTCCTGAGGACGGCTCACCTCTCACAGTTCTGGGCGACTTTAACCTCCCCACGTCTACCTTTGACTCATTCCTCTCTGCCTCCTTCTTTCCACTCCTCTCCTCTTTTGACCTCACCCTCTCACCTTCCCCCCCTACTCACAAGGCAGGTAATACGCTCGACCTCATCTTTACTAGATGCTGTTTTTCCACTAACCTCATTGCAACTCCCCTCCAAGTCTCCGACCACTACTTTGTATCCTTTTCCCTCTCGCTCTCATCCAACACTTCCCACACTGCCCCTACTCGGATGGTATCGCGCCGTCCCAACCTTCGCTCTCTCTCCCCCGCTACTCTCTCCTCTTCCATCCTATCATCTCTTCCCTCTGCTCAAACCTTCTCCAACCTATCTCCTGATTCTGCCTCCTCAACCCTCCTCTCCTCCCTTTCTGCATCATTTGACTCTCTATGTCCCCTATCTTCCAGGCCGGCTTGGTCCTCCCCTCCCGCTCCGTGGCTTGACGACTCATTGCGAGCTCACAGAACAGGGCTCCGGGCAGCCGAGCGGAAATGGAGGAAAACTCGCCTCCCTGCGGACCTGGCATCCTTTCACTCCCTCCTCTCTACATTTTCCTCCTCTGTCTCTGCTGCTAAAGCCACTTTCTACCACTCTAAATTCCAAGCATCTGCCTCTAACCCTAGGAAGCTCTTTGCCACCTTCTCCTCCCTCCTGAATCCTCCTCTCCCTCCCCCCCTCCTCCCTCTCTGCAGATGACTTCGTCAACCATTTTGAAAAGAAGGTTGACGACATCCGATCCTCGTTTGCTAAGTCAAACGACACCGCTGGTTCTGCTCACACTGCCCTACCCTGTGCTCTGACCTCTTTCTCCCCTCTCTCTCCAGATGAAATCTCGCGTCTTGTGACGGCCGGCCGCCCAACAACCTGCCCGCTTGACCCTATCCCCTCCTCTCTTCTCCAGACCATTTCCGGAGACCTTCTCCCTTACCTCACCTCGCTCATCAACTCATCCCTGACCGCTGGCTACGTCCCTTCCGTCTTCAAGAGAGCGAGAGTTTCACCCCTTCTGAAAAAACCTACACTCGATCCCTCCGATGTCAACAACTACAGACCAGTATCCCTTCTTTCTTTTCTCTCCAAAACTCTTGAACGTGCCGTCCTTGGTCAGCTCTCCCGCTATCTCTCTCAGAATGACCTTCTTGATCCAAATCAGTCAGGTTTCAAGACTAGTCATTCAACTGAGACTGCTCTTCTCTGTATCACGGAGGCGCTCCGCACCGCTAAAGCTAACTCTCTCTCCTCTGCTCTCATCCTTCTAGACCTATCGGCTGCCTTCAATACTGTGAACCATCAGATCCTCCTCTCCACCCTCTCCGAGTTGGGCATCTCCGGCGCGGCCCACACTTGGATTGCGTCCTACCTGACAGGTCGCTCCTACCAGGTGGCGTGGCGAGAATCTGTCTCTCCTCACCACGCGCTCTCACCACTGGTGTCCCCCAGGGCTCTGTTCTAGGCCCTCTCCTATTCTCGCTATACACCAAGTCACTTGGCTCTGTCGTAACCTCACATGGTCTCTCCTATCATTGCTATGCAGACGACACACAATTAATCTTCTCCTTTCCCCTTCTGATGACCAGGTGGCGAATCGCATCTCTGCATGTCTGGCAGACATATCAGTGTGGATGACGGATCACCACCTCAAGCTGAACTTCGGCAAGACGGAGCTGCTCTTCCTCCCGGGGAAGGACTGCCCGTTCCATGATCTCGCCATCACGGTTGACAACTCCATTGTGTCCTCCTCCCAGAGCGCTAAGAACCTTGGCGTGATCCTGGACAACACCCTGTCGTTCTCAACTAACATCAAGGCGGTGGCCCGTTCCTGTAGGTTCATGCTCTACAACATCCGCAGAGTACGACCCTGCCTCACACAGGAAGCGGCGCAGGTCCTAATCCAGGCACTTGTCATCTCCCGTCTGGATTACTGCAACTCGCTGTTGGCTGGGCTCCCTGCCTGTGCCATTAAACCCCTACAACTCATCCAGAACGCCGCAGCCCGTCTGGTGTTCAACCTTCCCAAGTTCTCTCACGTCACCCCGCTCCTCCGCTCTCTCCACTGGCTTCCAGTTGAAGTTCGCATCCGCTACAAGACCATGGTGCTTGCCTACGGAGCTGTGAGGGGAACGGCACCTCAGTACCTCCAGGCTCTGATCAGGCCCTACTCCCAAACAAGGGCACTGCGTTCATCCACCTCTGGCCTGCTCGCCTCCCTACCACTGAGGAAGTACAGTTCCCGCTCAGCCCAGTCAAAACTGTTCGCTGCTCTGGCCCCCCAATGGTGGAACAAACTCCCTCACGACGCCAGGACAGCGGAGTCAATCACCACCTTCCGGAGACACCTGAAACCCCACCTCTTTAAGGAATACCTAGGATAGGATAAAGTAATCCTTCTCACCCCCCTTAAAATATTTAGATGCACTATTGTAAAGTGGCTGTTCCACTGGATGTCATAAGGTGAATGCACCAATTTGTAAGTCGCTCTGGATAAGAGCGTCTGCTAAATGACTTAAATGTTAAATGTAAATGTAAAAATAGAGCCAGCAAAGGATGCTTTAACAGCCGCTCAATCAGTTTGCTGCCTGTTGTTAGTTAACTGATGGAAATAATTGTGTTGGAACAAATACAATGCTACTTTTTAAGGAAGAAGTTTAATACTGACTTTCAGCATGCGTATAGGGAAGGGCACTCAACTTGAACTGCACTGACATAGATGGCTGATGATTGGCTAAAATAAATGGATAATGAAATGATATTTGCAGCAGTATTGTTAGATTTCATGCAGCCTTTGACATTGACTATGTTTTTTCCAATAACAAAATCTCTAGTTATGGCTTTACATCACATGGTTGGAGAGTTACTTATCCAATAGATCTCAAGAGAGTAGTCTTCAATGGAATCTTCTCTAAGATTAGCTCTCTACAGTGCGGAATGCCTCAGGGCAGTTCCTTGGGCCGTCACTCTCTATTTTTTACAAATGATTTGCTACTTGTCTTACAAGAAGCTCAAATGACTATGTATGCTAATGATTGCACACACTACACATCAGCACCTACAGCCAGTGAGCTCACTGAGACTAGGAGTTACAGTCAGTGTCAGAATGGGCAATTAACAGTAAACTGGTCTTGAATAAATGTAAAACCAAAAGCATTGTATTTCGTTCAAAGCATTCTCTTCGACATTAAACATTTTGAAGAAGCTGAACTCATAGCAGTAATATTGGATGGTCAGTTATATTGACAAAGTTGTGAAGATGGGTTTTATAACTTTTTACACAGATCAACTGTACTAGTTGTTCAGGCTTTGATCTTGTCCCATCTTGATTACTGTCCGGTAAAATCGTCAGGTGCAACAAAGGAAGACCTAGTAAAGCTGCAGCTGGCTCAAAACAAAGCATCACATCTTGCCCTTAACTGCACACACAGAACTACCAACAACATGCTTGATACTCTCGTGGTTGAAGGTTGAGGAGGAATTGAGTACCCCTCTTCTAGTCTTTTTAAGAAACATATTTGTGTGTTAAATGCCTAATCACTTGTATAACCCATTTGCATACACTTCAGACATACCCCACCAGACATGGCACTATGTGTTTCTTCACAGTACCCAAAGCAGAATTAATGCGGAGATCAGTTATGTATAGAGCCATGTCATCGCGGAATGCTCTGCCACCAGAGGTTACTCAGGCAAAAAAAAAGTTTAGCTTAAAAAAAACAGATATACATCTTGTATCACTGCGTCTCTTTCTAAAGATCTAATTTAACTGTACGTGTGCCTGCGTGCGTGTGTGTGTGTGTCTGTGTGTGTACACATACATACAGACATACAGACATACTGTAACGGCTTTCTTGTGGTGAAGGAGAGTCGGACCAAAATGCAGCGTGTCTATTGCGATCCATGTTTAATGAAACAAAGTAAAACACAAATCAATACAAATACTACAAAACAATAAGCATAACAAAAACCGAAACAGCCTAATACTGGTGCACATATACACAGAACAAGGACATCAAGACACTAAGGACAATCACCCACGAAACACACAAAGAATATGGCTGCCTAAATATGGTTCCCAATCAGAGACAACGATAAACACCTGCCTCTGCTTGAGAACCACTTCAGACAGCCATAGACTTAACTAGAACACCCCACTAAGCTACAATCCCAATACATGCACACCACATACAAACACCCATGTCACACCCTGGCCTGACCAAAAAAATGAAGATAAACACAAAATACCTCGACCAGGGCGTGACAGAACCCTCCCCCCTAAGGTGCGGACTCCCGAACGCACCTCAAAACAATAGGGAGGGCCCGGTGGGCGTCTGTCCATGGTGGTGGCTCCTGCGCGGGACGTGGACTCATTTACATTTTACATTTAAGTCATTTAGCAGACGCTCTTATCCAGAGCGACTTACAAATTGGTGCATTCACCTTATGACATCCAGTGGAACAGTCACTTTACAATAGTGCATCTAAAACTTAAGGGGGGGGGGGTGAGAGGGATTACTTATCCTATCCTAGGTATTCCTTAAAGAGGTGGGGTTTCAGGTGTCTCCGGAAGGTGGTGATTGACTCCGCTGTCCTGGCGTCGTAACACATGGCCAACTGCTGAGAGGAACCAAGGTTAGCAACAAGCTAACACACGGCCAACTGCTGAGAGGAACCAGGGTTAGCAACATGCTAACACACGGCCAACTGCTGAGAGGAACCAGCGGTAGCAACATGCTAACACATGGCCAACTGCTGAGAGGAACCGGCGGTTGCAACATGCTAACACATGGCCAACTGCTGAGAGGAACCAAGGTTAGCAACATGCTAACACACGGCCAACTGCTGAGAGGAACCAGGGTTAGCAACATGCTAACACACGGCCAACTGCTGAGAGGAACCAGCGGTAGCAACATGCTAACACATGGCCAACTGCTGAGAGGAACCGGAGTTAGCAACATGCTAACACACGGCCAACTGCTGAGAGGAACCGGGGTTAGCAACATGCCAACACACGGCCAACTGCTGAGAGGAACCGGGGTTAGCAACATGCTAACACATGGCCAACTGCTGAGAGGAACCAGCGGTAGCAACATGCTAACACACGGCCAACTGCTGAGAGGAACCAGCGGTAGCAACATGCTAACACATGGCCAACGGCTGAGAGGAACCAAGGTTAGCAACATGCTAACACATGGCCAACTGCTGAGAGGAACCGGAGTTAGCAACATGCTAACACACGGCCAACTGCTGAGAGGAACCGGGGTTAGCAACATGCTAACACACGGCCAACTGCTGAGAGGAACCGGGGTTAGCAACATGCTAACACATGGCCAACTGCTGAGAGGAACCAGCGGTAGCAACATGCTAACACACGGCCAACTGCTGAGAGGAACCAGCGGTAGCAACATGCTAACACATGGCCAACGGCTGAGAGGAACCAAGGTTAGCAACATGCTAACACATGGCCAACTGCTGAGAGGAACCAGCGGTAGCAACATGCTAACACACGGCCAACTGCTGAGAGGAACCAGCGGTAGCAACATGCTAACACATGGTCAGCTGCTGAGAGGAACCAACGGTAGCAACATGCTAACACATGGCCAACTGCTGAGAGGAACCAGCGGTAGCAACATGCTAACACACGGCCAACTGCTGAGAGGAACCAGCGGTAGCAACATGCTAACACAAGGCCAACTGCTGAGAGGAACCAGCGGTAGCAACATGCTAACACACGGCCAACTGCTGAGAGGAACCAGCGGTAGCAACATGCTAACACATGGTCAGCTGCTGAGAGGAACCAACGGTAGCAACATGCTAACACATGGCCAACTGCTGAGAGGAACCAGCGGTAGCAACATGCTAACACACGGCCAACTGCTGAGAGGAACCAGCGGTAGCAACATGCTAACACATGGCCAACTGCTGAGAGGAACCGGCGGTTGCAACATGCTAACACATGGCCAACTGCTGAGAGGAACCAAGGTTAGCAACATGCTAACACACGGCCAACTGCTGAGAGGAACCAGCGGTAGCAACATGCTAACACATGGCCAACTGCTGAGAGGAACCGGAGTTAGCAACATGCTAACACACGGCCAACTGCTGAGAGGAACCGGGGTTAGCAACATGCTAACACACGGCCAACTGCTGAGAGGAACCGGGGTTAGCAACATGCTAACACATGGCCAACTGCTGAGAGGAACCAGCGGTAGCAACATGCTAACACACGGCCAACCGCTGAGAGGAACCAGCGGTAGCAACATGCTAACACATGGTCAGCTGCTGAGAGGAACCAACGGTAGCAACATGCTAACACATGGCCAACTGCTGAGAGGAACCAGCGGTAGCAACATGCTAACACACGGCCAACTGCTGAGAGGAACCAGCGGTAGCAACATGCTAACACATGGCCAACTGCTGAGAGGAACCGGCGGTTGCAACATGCTAACACATGGCCAACTGCTGAGAGGAACCAAGGTTAGCAACATGCTAACACACGGCCAACTGCTGAGAGGAACCAGCGGTAGCAACATGCTAACACATGGCCAACTGCTGAGAGGAACCGGAGTTAGCAACATGCTAACACACGGCCAACTGCTGAGAGGAACCGGGGTTAGCAACATGCTAACACACGGCCAACTGCTGAGAGGAACCGGGGTTAGCAACATGCTAACACATGGCCAACTGCTGAGAGGAACCAGCGGTAGCAACATGCTAACACACGGCCAACCGCTGAGAGGAACCAGCGGTAGCAACATGCTAACACATGGCCAACGGCTGAGAGGAACCAAGGTTAGCAACATGCTAACACATGGCCAACTGCTGAGAGGAACCGGAGTTAGCAACATGCTAACACACGGCCAACTGCTGAGAGGAACCGGGGTTAGCAACATGCTAACACACGGCCAACTGCTGAGAGGAACCGGGGTTAGCAACATGCTAACACATGGCCAACCGCTGAGAGGAACCAGCGGTAGCAACATGCTAACACACGGCCAACCGCTGAGAGGAACCAGCGGTAGCAACATGCTAACACATGGCCAACGGCTGAGAGGAACCAAGGTTAGCAACATGCTAACACATGGCCAACTGCTGAGAGGAACCAGCGGTAGCAACATGCTAACACACGGCCAACTGCTGAGAGGAACCAGCGGTAGCAACATGCTAACACATGGTCAGCTGCTATGTGGACTATGTGGCTATGTGCCACATGGACTCCACTCAAACACTGTCTTAGTCCCTCCTCCTCGCGTCCTTGGATAGTCCACCCTCGCCACCGACCATGGCCTAGTAGTCCTCACCCAGAACCCCACTGGACTGAGGAGCAGATCGGGACTGAGGGGCAGCTCGGGACTGAGGCAGCTCGGGACTGAGGGGAAGCTCGGGACTGAGGGGAAGCTCGGGACTGAGGGGAAGCTCCGGACTGAATACTACAAAACAATAAACATAACGAAAACCGAAACAGCCTAATACTGGTGCACATACACACAGACCAAGGACATCAAGACACTAAGGACAATCACCCACGAAACACACAAAGAATATGGCTGCCTAAATATGGTTCCCAATCAGAGACAACGATAAACACCTGCCTCTGCCTCACCTGCCTCTGCACACCACATACAAAAACCCATGTCACACCCTGGCCTGACCAAATAAATGAAGATAAACACAAAATACTTCGACCAGGGCGTGACACATACATACATACATACATGCATGCACGCACGCACTCACGCAAACACACACACACACACACACACACACACACACACACACACACACACACACACACACACACACACACACACACACACACACACACACACACACACACACACACACACACACACACATACATACATACATACATACATACATACATACATACATACATACATACATACATACATACATACATACATACATACATACATACTGTCCTGACTGTCCTGATCAGGTCAGGTTAAAGGAGACCACAACCCTACAGATTATCTCTCAACCCCAACAGAGGAGGAGAGATCTAGGGGTCTGAAGATGTGAGGGGTTTTATGGCCCCTCACGCCCCTGGTAAATCTCAGGCCACAGACAAATTCCTTTGTCCTGTTACTATGGAGAACCAGCCTCAGAACATTAAACATGAAATAAAGGGACTTTGGAACAATGGTTTCCGTCAGCCACAATGGTGGTCATGACGATAGATGGAATATGAAAATGTATGTCATTTTTGTTTTGTTATTAAAGGTTAATAAATTACATTATGAAGGGTTTTCCTAGTATATGTTTGATTTTTAGACATTGTACGTTGTGTGGAAAATATCCAAATCAAGGAGAATGTTTTGGGGAAGATGAAATGTTAAGTTAGTTGTCTAAAATTGGATTTGAGTAAAATCTGGACCTTGCCTCATTAACTTGGTACGCCCAGAGAATTGCCCTAAAGGTGGCTACACCCACTTCTGACCCAAGGGTATAAAACCTGTGAGAATAGAATTTACAGGAGGACTACGTGATCCCAGCTGCAGCAAGGTCTAACAAAGTCAATGAACCCAGAACACAACGCAAGTTTGAGGACAAAGAAATCCTTTTCTACCCATGCTACGGATGAGTAGCTTTGTCTATGCGTGTGAATTCAAGTCGAACCACCTAGCCTCCATCTCCCATCAAATCGTTGTATCTAAAGGGTTTCATTCCTATGCTGTGAACTCTGAGCTACAGAGCTGTCTGTCCTCAGAAGACCCCTTCCAGAGCAAAGGGTGAGGGAACAGACTCCTAAGCCAAAAATGACACTGACACCAGGAGGACGAGCAGGGAGGTGCTCAGGAGAAGTGCGTCATCGAACAGCGGAACGGTCCACGCAGAGAATCCTCGGAGATCATCCCCACGTAATTACATTATTATTCATTACATTACATTACATTACATTATATTCTGACCCATAAGAGCGACAGTTTGTGGCAAGGCTAGGGTTAGAATAGCATAGCTGACAAATTCACCCAAATGTATATTTCTCTTGTGTACTTTCTTTTTTTTCTCTCTTTTGAAATTCCCATTGTGGGTAATGCACCATAGTGTGTTGGCCCGATATACTAAGTTCTCATCAATCTAATCAGCCTATAATGTGTTTGTCTATGTGTATCTTTTATCATCATTTTAGCTTTTTAGTAAATAAATATTCAACTAAGATTGGTGTGGTACGAATTCATTGGTGGAACCCGGGTCCGTGGCTTTACGACGTTCAGAACGAGATTGTTAGAGGCAACTGGTTAATTAGCGGCTGTTGTTAAATCGATATTCTGATATTCTTTGAGTTAATTTGGGAAATAGAAACTCAATAAAACTAGTTTTCCCATGGTGCCCCAGTTAATAATTTCTTGATTCAGTTAATCACGCAATTAGAAACTTTAATTATTCGATGAACAACAGTCGTCACATTAACTAATACAACGTCACGACAATACATACATACATACATACATACATACATACATACATACATACATACATACATACATACATACATACATACATACATACATACATACATACATACATACATACATACATACATACATACATACATACATACATACATACATACATACATACATAAACTCAACAAAAAAAGAAATGTCCTCTCACTGTCAACTGGTTTATTTTCAGCAAACCTAACGTGTAAATATTTGTATGAACATAACAAGATTCAACAACTGAGACATACACTGAACAAGTTCCACAGACATGTGACTAACAGAAATGGAATAATGTGTCCCTGAACAAAGGGGGGGTCAAAATTAAAAGTAACAGTCAGTACTGCAGGGCATCTCCTCCTCATGGACTGCACCAGATTTGCCAGTTCTTGCTGTGAGATGTTACCCCACTCTTCCACCAAGGCACCTGCAAGTTCCCAGACATTTCTGGAGGGAATGGCCCTAGTCCTCACCCTCTGATCCAACAGGTCCCAGACGTGCTCAATGGGATTGAGATCTGGGTTCTTCGCTGGCCATGGCAGAACACTGACATTTCTGTCTTGCAGGAAATCACTCACAGAACGAGCAGTATGGCTGGTGGCATTGTCATGCTGGAGGGTCATGTCAGGATGAGCCTGCAGGAAGGGTACCAGATGAGGGAGGAGGATGTATTCCCTGTAACGCACGGCGTTGAGAATGCCTGCAATGACAACAGGCTCAGTCCGATGATGCTGTGACACACCGCCCCAGACCATGACGGACACTCCACCTCCATGTCAATCCCGCTCCAGAGTACATGCCTCGGTGTAACACTCAGTCCCTCGACAATAAATGCTAATCCGACCATCACCCCTGAGCACTTTTTGCCAGTCCTGTCTGGTCCAGCGACGGTGGGTTTGTGCCCATAGGCGACGTTGTTGCCGGTGATGTCTGGTGAGGACCTGCCAAACAACAGGCCTACAAGCCAGCCTCTCTCAGCCTTTTGAGGACAGTCTGAGCACTGATGGAGGGATTGTGCGTTCCTAGTGTAACTCGGGCAGTTGTTGTTGCCATCCTGTACCTGAACAGGTGTGATGTTCCGATGTACCGATCCTGTGCAGGTGTTGTTACACATGGTCTGCCACTGCGATGATGATCAGCTGTCCATCCTGTCTCCCTGTCTTATCCGTCTCACAGTATGGACATTGCAATTTATTGCCCTGACCACATCTGCAGTCCTCATGCCTCCTTGCATTATGCCTAAGGCATGTTCACGCAGATGAGCATGGACATCTTTCTTTTGGTGTTTTTCAGAGTCAGTAGAAAGGCCTCTTTAGTGTCCTGTTTTCATAACTGTGACTTTAATTGCCTACCGACCCTTCCACTGGTGCATGTTCATTAATTGTTTATGGTTCATTGAACAAACATGGGAAACAGTGTTTAAACCCTTTACAATGAAGATCTGTGAACTTATTTGGATTTTTATTAATTATATTTGAAAGATAGGGTCCTGATAAGGGGACGTTTCTTTTTTGCTGAGTTTACATACATACATAGTACATTAGTACATACAATGCATTCCGAAAGTATTCAGACCCCTTGACCTTTTTCCACATTTTGTTATGTTACAGCCTTATTCTAAAATTGATTTATTTTTGCAAATTAAAATAAAAAATAAATAAATTATATCACATTTCCTTCCATAAGTATGCAGACCCTAGACTCAGTACTTTGTTGAAGCAATCAATTTTTACATCAATTTTCCCAATATTAAAGTGGCTGGAGTTGAGTCAGTGTCAGCGTGTTGGCAGCAGCCACTCAATGTCAGTGGTGGCTTTTTAACAGTCTGATTGGCATTGCGATAGAAGCTGTTTTTCAGTATCTCAGTCCCTGCTTTAATGCACCTGTACTGACCTCGCCTTCTGGATGATAGTTGGGTGAACAGGCAGTGGCTCGGATGGTTGTTGTCATTGATGATCTTTATGGCCTTTCTGTGACATCGGGTGGTGTAGGTGTCCTGGAGGGTAGACCTCACTACCCTCTGGAGAGCCTTACGGTTGTGGGTGGAGCAGTTGCCATACCAGGCGGTGATACAGCCCGACAGGATGCTCTCGATTGTGCATCTATAAAAGCTTGTGAGTGCTTTTGGTGACAAGCCAAATTTCTTCAGCCTCCTGAGGTTGAAGAGGTGCTGCTGTATCTTCTTCACCACGCTGTCTGTGTGGGTGGACCAATTCAGTTTGTCCGTGATGTGTACGCAGAGGAACTTAAAACTTACTACCCTCTCCACTTCTGTCCTGTCGATGTGGATAGGGGGGTGCTCACTCTGCTGTTTCCTGAAGTCCCCGATTATCTCCTTTGTTTTGTTGATGTTGAGTGTGAGGTTATTTTCCTGACACCGCACTCCGAGGGCCCTCACCTCTTCCCTGTAGGCCATCTCGTCGTTGTTGGTAATCAAGCCTACCACTGTAGTGTCGTCTGCAAACTTGATGATTGAGTTGGAGGCGTGCATGGCCACGCAGTCGTGGGTGAACAGGGAGTACAGGAGAGTGCTGAAAACGCACACTTGTGGGGCCCCAGTGTTGAAGATCAGCGGGGTGGAGATGTTGTTACCTACCACCTGGTGGCTGCCCGTCAGGAAGTCCAGTACCCAGTTGCACAGGGTGGCGTCGAGACCTTGATGACGAGTTTGGAAGGCACTGTGGTGCTAAATGCTGAGCTGTAGTCAATGAACAGCATTCTCACATAGGTATTCCTCTTGTCCAGATGGGTTAGGGCAGTGTGCAGTGTGGTTGCAATTGCGTCTTCTGTGGACCTATTGGGGCGGTAAGCAAATTGGAGTGAGTCTAGTGTGTCAGGTCGGGTGGAGGTGATATGGTCCTTGACTAGTCTCTCAACGCACTTCATGATGACGGAAGTGAGTGCTACGGGGCGGTAGTTGTTTAGCTCAGTTACCTTAGCTGTCTTGGGAACAGGAACAATGGTGGCTCTCTTGAAGCATGTGAGAACAGCAGACACGGGTAAGGATTGATTGAATATGCCCATAAACACACCAGCCAGCTGGTCTGCGCATGCTCTGAGGACACGGCTGGGCATGCTGTCTGGGCCTGCAGCCTTGCGAGGGTTAATACGTTTAAATGTTTTACTTATGTCGGCTGCAGTGAAGGAGAGTCCACAGGTTTTGGTAGCGGGCCATGTCAGTGGCACTGTATTGTTCTCAAAGCGAGCAAAGAAGTTGTTTAGTCTGTCTGGGAGCAAGGCATCGTGGTCCGCGACGGGGCTGGTTTTCTTTTTGTAATCCGTGATTGACTATAGACCCTGCCACATACTTCTTGTGTCTGAGCCGTTGAATTGTGACTCTACTTTGTCTCTATACTGACACTTAGCTTGTTTGGTTGCCTTGCGGAGGGAATAGCTACACTGTTTGTATTCGGTCATGTTTCCAGTCACCTTGCCCTGGTTAAAAGCAGTGGTTCGCGCTTTCAGTGTCGCGCGAATGCTGCCATCAATCCTTGGTTTCTGGTTTGGGAGTGTTTTAATAGTCACTATGGGTACGACATCGCCGACGCACTTGCTAATAAACTTGCTCACTGAATCAGCGTATTCGTCAATGTTGTTGTTTGACGCAATGCGGAACATATCCCAAATCCACGTGATCGAAGCAATCTTGAAGCGTGGAATCAGATTTGTTGAACCAGCGTTGAACAGACCTGAGCGCGGTTGTTATGATCACACCAGGTCTCGTTAACCATAAGGCATACCCCCCCGCCCCTCTTCTTACCAGAAAGATGCTTGTTTGTGTTGCCGCGATGCATGAAGAAACCAGCTGGCTGTATCAACTCCGATAGCGTGTCTCGAGTGAGCCATGTTTCCGTGAAGCAAAGAATGTTACAGTCTCTTATGTCTCTCTGGAATGCTACCCTTGCTCGGATTTCATCAACCTTGTTGTCAAGAGACTGGACATGGGCGAGTAGTATGCTAGGGAGCGGTGCGCAATGTTCCCGTCTCCGGAGCCTGACCAGAAGACCTCTTCGTCTGCCACTTTACGGAAGTTGTTTTGGTTTACTGGCCGGGATCCGATCCATTTTCCTGGGTGGTGGGCAAAACACTTCTGGAAAGTAGTATTCCTGGTCGTAATGATGGTGAGTTGACGTTGCTCTTATATCCAGTAGTGCCTCCCGACTGTATGGAATAAAACCTAAGATTACCTGGGGTTGCAATGTAAGAAATAACACGTAAAAGAAAACAAAATATTGCACAGTTTCCTAGGAATGCGAAGTGAGGCGGCCATCTCTGTCGGCGCCGGAAGTCATTCAACATTGTTATCAGGAAATATTCCAAAAGCATGGAAATCAACTCTTGTGCTGCCACTCCATAAGGGGGATAGTAGTGATCTTAATAATTATCAAGGCTTCCTTGTCTAGCTAAGATTCTGAATCCTTGGTAAATGTACTACTTTGCTCTTCTTTATCTGAGAATTTTGAATGCAACCAATCAGGGTTTAGGCCTGGGCAGAGCACTATCACAACAAACACTTTAATTAATGATCTTGTCAATGCTTTAGACAGTCAAATTAAATGTGCTGTTTTACAATTTTACAATTAATAATGTAAAATGACCATCTGTACAGAAAGACTCGTGAACTAATTACAGAGGAGGAACTTCTTAATGCAATTAAAGCCTTAACCTGGGTCAAACATTTCAGGTAGCCTTCCACAAGCTTCCCACAATAAGTTGGGTGAATTTTGGCCCATTCCTCATGACAGAGCTGGTGTAACTTAGTCAGGTTTGTAGGCCTCCTTGCTCGCACACACTTTTTTCAGTTTTGCCCACACATTTTCTATAGATAGGATTGATGTCAGGGCTTTGTTTTCGTTTACAAAGCTTTCCAATATCTCGCAAAGAAGGGAACATATTGGTAGATAGGTCAAAATACAAAAAGCAGACACTGACTATCCCTTTGAGTATGGTGAAGTTATTAATAACACTTTTGATTGTGTATCAATTTTACACAGTCACTTCAAATTTAAACTGTCACTCCTTCCTAACTCAGTTGCCAGATTTCAGTTACGGAGTGTCATGGCTATTACAGGGGAGAACTTTTTATTTTTTTTATTTAACCAGGTAGGCTATTTGAGAACAAGTTCTCATTTGCAACTGTGACCTGGCCAAGATAAAGCAAAGCAGTGTGACACAGACAACAACACAGAGTTACATATGGAGTAAACAATAAACAAGCCAATACCACAAACAAATCAATGACACAGTAGAAAAAAGAAAGTCTATATACAGTTTGTGCAAAATGCATGAGAAGGTAGGCAATAATAGGCCATAGGAGCGAATAGTTACAATTTAGCAGATTAACACTGGAATGATAAATGAGCAGATGATGATGTGCAAATAGAGATACTGGTTTGCAAAAGAGCATAAAAGTAGATAAAATAAAAACAGTATGGGGATGAGGTAGATAGATTGGGTGGGCTATTTACAGATGGACTATGTACAGCTGCAGCAATCGGTTAGCTGCTCAGATAGTTGATGTTTAAAATTGGTGAGGGAAATAAAGGATGGATAAAGGATGGAACTTGAGGATGGATCAACAACATTGAATACTGAAAATAATTGAAGCGCAAAAATATCAAAGATTTTACTGAGTTACAGTGGGGGTCAGCCTGATGAACGAAAGTAGTCAGTAATCTCCTCCATATTTTATTAGGCAAGTCAGTTAAGAACAAATTCTTATTTTCAATGACGGCCTAGGAACAGTGGATTAACTGCCTCACTCAGGGGTAGAACAACTTATTTTTACCTTGTCAGCTCGGGGATTCAATGTTGCAACCTTTCGGTTACAAGTCCAACGCTCTAACCACTAGGCTAGCTGCCACCCCTTATGTGGCATGACACATCTCCTTTGCATAGGCTGTTGATTGTGGCCTTTGTCCCACTCCTGTTCAATGGCTGTGGAAAGTAGCTGGATATGGGTGGGAACTGGAACACGCTGTCGTACATGTCGATCCATAGCATCCCAAACATGCTCAATGGGTGACATGTCTGGTAAGTATGCAGGCCATGGAAGAATTGGGTCATTTGCAGCTTCCAGGAACTGTGTACAGATCTTTGCGACATGGGGCCGTGCATTATCATGCTAAAACAAGAGGTGATGGCGGTGGATGAATGGCACCACAATGGGACTCAGGATCTCGCCACGGTGTCTCTGTGCATTCAAATTTCAATTAATAAAATGCAATTGTGTTCGTTGTCTGTAGCTTATGCCTTCCCATACCATAACTCTGCCGCCACCATGGGGCACTTTGTTCAAAATGTTGACATTAGCAACCCGCTCGCCCACACAACGCCATATGCGGTTGTGAGGCCGGTTGGATGTACTGCCAAATTCTCTAAAATGACGTTGGAGGCAGCTTATGGTAGTGAAATGAACATTCAATTCTCTGGCAACATCTCTCGTGGACATTCCTGCATATGGAAAATATCAGGGATGTTTTATTTCAGATTATGGGGCCAACACTTTGCATGTTGCATTTATATTTTTGATCAGTGTAGTTGTTCCACAATACTAATTTAATTGACAGAGTGAAAAGAAGGAAGCCTGTACAGAATAAAAATATTCTAAAACATGCATCCTCTTTGCAACTAGGCACTAAAGTTATACTGCAAGTAATATGGCAAAGCAATTCACTTTTGTACTGAATACAAAGTGTTATGTTTGGGGTAAATCTAATTCAACACATTACTGAGTACCACTCTCCATATTTTCAAGCATAGTAGTGACTTCATCATGTTATGGGTATGCTTGTAATTGTTAAGGCCGGGGGAGTTTTTCAGGATAAAAAAGAAACGGAATGGATCTAGGCAAAATCCTAGAGGAAAACCTGGTTCAGTCTGTTTTCCACCAGGCACTGGGAGATTAATTCACCTTTCAGCGTTGCTTACCAAGATTTCAGATTTTTATTTGTAATTAATTTGTTTAAAAAAAATATAAAAAAACACAATTCCACTTTGACATTATGGGGTATTGTGTGTAGGCCAGTCAGGCTGCAACACAAAAAAAATGTTGAAAATGTCAATGGGTGTGAACACTGAATTTAGAGATTTAGGTCAATTTGAACCATTTTGAATATTGTTCTAATTCTAGACAGTTACATACGTTACATACGTACCATTATTTAAATATTCCCCATGTAATGTTAATGGAGAGCTAACATGGCTGCCATAGAATATTGTAGTGTCATGTAAATGCATCAAAAAATGCAAAAACCTCAATGTCCCAACTCTGGTCTTAGGTGGCCTCCTCTCTTTGTTTCCTTCTCTTCGTCTGTACAGGTCTGAAAACACAGAAAAGTGAGAGCAAGGCCTTGTACTGAGAGTAGATGTCAAAATAAATGTTTATACGAGACCTTGTTACATACAGTATCTGACAATGACATCCCATTGATACCACAGCACTCTGTGCATGATTCGTTCATAAGTGCACCAGTTACGTATGCTAAAGATCCTCAACTGAATCAGTGTATTAAATCATCCATCATCCATCCATCCACCACATTATTGTAGAATAGATTATCAGTCAACACTTTAAACATAACCTGTATACTGTACGTACTTAGTATTGTTCTCGTTGTGAAATATTAAAGAGAGGTTTGGATGTTTTGTGTCAGTTCGTTCGGTGTGTGTGTGCAGTCACCGTGACTACAGCCACCACTGGGGCGTTTGGATCTTATTAGTGTTGTTTGCTCCTTTCAAGACAGTTCATCTGTGATTGTGCGCCTGCCTGTCTCGTTTATATGCTAATGACATCCAACGTGTTTAGTCCTCTGTCCCATTAAATCAGCCAGGAATTGCACACCGGATTCATTAGCTCCCAACCTGGCACTGATGCTGCCAAATGTCTGACAACAATCACTGCATTTTAAGCAGGGGTCTGTATTCTACCCTCTTCACCTTTCCATCCCGTCCTTCCTCCCTCCCTCCCTTATCACTCCTTCCCTCCCTCCCTCCCTCCTCTGTCTCTGCCTGTCTGGTTCTGGCTGGAGGTGTGGTAGCTGACTCGGTCGCTAGCTGAGGCGATAGCTAGTGGTTTATTTGGGTGTTTTGAGGACAGCAGCAATGAGTAATTGTCCTGTGATTACACTTTACAGGATACAGACACAGGGCCCCCCTAACCAGGAACAGATACAGAGCACAAAACGTATTTGTTTGTTATTGATGGAAATATTCTGAGCGACTGTTTGTCTGACTGACCACAGTAAGAGAAAATAGGATTTTAGACCTGGGCTTACAGTAACTAACTTAGTCTTGATCTTCCAGTCCCTCTAAAGACCTGAACAACAGAGAACAATTGTATTATAGAGATCTTTGAAATGCTTGGGCAACATAGACGTTATGCATGGTCCTGGAAATGGAAATGAATGAATACATTGTTTGAGGATTCTTCCTCAACCTTCATTTGCAGACATATTCAGCGGATCACTCCGATTACATCAGATCTCCACTCTGTTTCCCGCCGTGTAGCCGCAGCCTTCCGATTCCCCCGGGTTCAACACAGAGAACGGAATCCTCAACTACTACCTTCCCGATTGGTCGCTCGGGATCCACGTGGACGAGTCGGAGCTGGACCACACTCGACTACACCTGTCATTCAGTTGAGAGGAGGAAGGGGTTTGTTGTACCAACCCACCAACCACAGCTTTCAGTGTTGATTTTAGCAGTTACATTGAATATTGTCTGGTCAATTCAACTGGAATTACAATCTGACGCTCTTTGGCTTTTCTGTGACCTCTCTGAATGTATTAGTTTGCATGTGAAAGCAGCTGTTGACCATTGCTTTTTGTATCTTGTCATTGCTGTCATCCTCATCTGTCTTCCTCCCCTTTTCTTTGATCGACGGCAGTTTCGGACAATCCACCATCTTCCTGCTCGGTGGAACCTGGAGTGAATACCCACCCACAGCCATGTACATGCACAATGTTGATGTCAGGACCCAGCCTCCTCCACCAGCACTGTCATAGCTAGAAGGTATCCAGCTTTTGTCAAATTAACATCAGATTTTACGCAGCAGGTTGGGAGATCGGTTAAGGTTAGGAAAAAGGTTAGCTTAATTAATTTGTTAAAAATGACTAACACGCTGTGCCTTGCGTTGTCCCTGCCAAGGGAGATGCCTCACACCCCTTTCTGGAGGAAGAGTGTCTAGGCCCAGGGTCAGACCACGGGCTCACCCAGGACCATACCAAGGGAAAGGCCATCCTGGTCCAGCGGTGTCAGAGGAGGACTGGGCGGTGTGCTACAGGTACTTCCAGACCTCCAGGGTGAATATGACCATATGTATATATCAATACCTAATAACAACTCCTAGATTCTAGTAATTCCAGTATCTCTATACACTTCCAACTCTGTGTATGGACTCAATATATTGTAACTGGTACAAAGTTTGGCTGTTTTTCCTCAATGAATTGCTAGTCACCTCTGGTTTCTGGTGTCAAAAATGCGAAAAACGCCCGCTTTGAATTCAGTATCTCTATACACTTCCAACTCTGTGTATGGACTCTATTGTCTATGTGATCAAGAGGTGTTTTAGACCTCTGTTTTTCAAAAATGCGAACGCCCGCTTTGTCTATGTGATCAAGAGGTGAGATTCAGTCGGGTTCACAAGATTCAACCAGCTTCTTCAGAGTATGACCCAATAAGTACTTAAGCAAAAATATCCAGCTCTCAAAATATTGTTCTAGTCCAACAAAAAGTGTATATCCTAATACTATTCACTTCCAACTCTGTGCATAGACGCAATATATGGTAACTGGTACTTGGCTGTTTTTTCCTTGAATTGCTAGTCACCTCTGGTTTCTGGTGTCAAAAATGCGAACGCCCGCTTTGTCTATGTGATCAAGAGGTGGTTAGACCTCTGTTTTTCGGAGACTCAGTCAGGTTCACAAGATTCAGCCAGCTTCTTCAGAGTATGACCCAATAAGTACTTAAGCACAATTATCCAGTTCCCAAAATATTGTTTTACTCTATCAAAAAGCATATAGTGCAATAGTAAATTTACCTATGATGATCCTCCATATGAAGTCTGTCTCACATGTTAACGAGGATCATACTGTCTTATGATCTCTGTTCTCTTTATATATCTTTTTAAAGGGGAAGTTCCCACTGGTGCTGTAGACCTACGTAATCTTAGGCCTGTGTGTTAAATGGAAGCTTCCTATTATTACCATTTAAGGTCATGCACTACTGACTCTCATATTGCTGCTTCCGTGTTACTGTTGGCTGATTCTACTCAATCATACCAGCTGGTTGTTTCTACCACTGGAAGCGGCGTAGGAGGTATGTCAAGCGTCAGCTGGGAGAAGTCTATGATAGGTATCTCCTCTGCTTCCCCCCGTTGTCCAGTTTCTGCAGGCGCGGTCCGTGGTTCCATGAGGTCCTGTGTTGTGGTCCCCATTGCTTGATGGAGTGGGCAGATTCTTTTCATCTCTTGTCACAACACGACAGACAAACGGACAGACACGATGACGGGACACACAGCTGGTTACCATGAGAACCCAGATGGAGATAATGTGGGATTGAAGAGAAGGAGGAGTGACTCCAGTGACACGTTGGATTCCTTACACAACTAAAGAGGTTACACGTGGACTGGTAAATGTTTATAGGTTAAGGTCAAGGAAGAGTAATAGAAGACTGTCACGTTCTGACCTTAGTTCCTTTGTTTTGTCTTTGTTTTAGTATGGTCATGGCGTGAGTTGGGGTGGGCAGTCTATGTTCTTTTTTCTATGATTTGGGATTTATGTGTTTGGCCTGGTATGGTTCTTAATCAGAGGCAGCTGTCAATCGTTGTCCCTGATTGAGAACCATACTAAGCCTGTTTTCACCCTTGAGTTGTGGGTGATTATTTTCTGTTGTGTGTCTTCACCAGACAGGGCTGTTTCGTTGTCGTTTCGGTCTTTCACTTTGTTGTTTTGTATTTCAGTGTTCAGTTTGATTCATTAAATATTTACATAATGAACACATACCTCGCTGTGCTTTGGTCCTCCCCTTCTTCCACCACCAAAGGCCGTTACAAGGACATTTATAATGGTGTGTCAAGAGATAATGTACTGTACAAAGATCATTATCTCTCGTGATAACTTTATTTATTTTGTGATCAATTCAAAAGAAGATGTTATACTAAATGCCATTATATGAAATTGTGTGACTTCTTCATCTTACAGTGTATGCAGACTTTGATGTCGTAGTTGAATTATGGTGGGTCAGCTGTTACACATTATATGTGTGAAAGTTGTCTTTTGTTTTTCAGTTGCTGGCAAATGGCAGTTTGCCCAAAACGTCAATCTAATCAATTTTTTAAAGAAGCTAACTGGACTGTCAGACAAAGACCAGGGGAGGCAGCGTGTAATCGCTATAATCTGGTCAATGTAGTCAGACCCATCAAAGCCACTGTCAGATTGGCTGTGACAACCACAAACATGCGTGCACGCTCTCCAGGGGAACAAAATGGTCTGACATCTGACAACATAAAGAGCTGTGTTACCGTGGCAATAGAAGACCTCTGTAAAAGCGGATGCTGGGTAGTGTATCAGTAGGACATTTTCCACACTTGTATTTGTTCACATCCTAATAGGACAAAGGCTATTTCTCAATTCATCTTCACCTCGAGTACTTGCCTCCTCAAAGCGCATCCAATACAGTTGAGGAGGCAGCAAGGAGATAGAATGCAAGGATTCGCGGAAGGACGAATTGTTAGATTTAATAGATTTTATTTGGCAGTTTAAAAAACAGACACACACAGTATAACAACGTGATGGGAATAAAATAGTCAGACGTTGCACCCTTAGCGTGGTCGGTAAAATCCAGAAACATCCGGTTTTCAGAGATACAGTGATACATTTGAGCCATTTTAGCGGAAGGTCTTATCCAGAGCGACATACAGGTGAAATGAAGGTTAAGTGCCTTGCTCAAGAGCACATTGACAGATTTTCACCTAGTCGGCTCGGGATTCGAAACCAGCGACCATTCAGTTACTGGGCTAACACTCTTAACACTCTTAAGCGTTAATCAGCTATAATTGTGTATATGGGTACGTTACCATATAACCCAATCTCATTCTTCTCTAAAATACATATCTTTGGCCTGGAGGTTTGCTATCATGTCATAGCGACTACACTAGCCATGAGCTCATGTGTTTGGCCTGTGTGGTGCCTCTCTTTCTCAGGTGTTTTGAGCATAGAGACCGAAACAGAAACACACACACTTTCAACAAGCCTCTGCAACCTGTGACTGCCACTTACTTATTTTTTTTCTTATTTTTTTCAAAAATAGCTACAGTTTTCTACAATAGCTAGCTAGTAGCTAGGTTTTCAGTTGTTTTAGCAAACCAACTGGCTTGCAGATCTTGTAATGCCATAGATCGATATGTATACACTGAGTATACCAAACATTAGGAACACCTTCCTAGTATTAAGTTGCACCTCCCCCCTTTGGCCCTCAGAACAGCCTCAATTCATCGGGCATGGACTCTACAAGGTGAATCCTTCTTTAACCTGTCTCCTCCCCTTCATCTACACTGATTGAAGTTGATTTAACAATTGGGATCATAGCTTTCACCAGGATTTACCTGGTCAGTCTATGTCATGGAAAGAGCAGGTGTTCTTAATGTTTTGTATACTCAATGTATATACCGGTACAGTATATATAATCAGTACTTAATTAGGCAACAAAATAAAAAGTTGATTTTAAAAAATGGCATATAAACACTTCCACTTAAAGTGGAACTCCAGTCTCCTTTTCACCTCATTTAACACCTGAGCCATTCCTCTTTTGTTTTACTCTTCTATTGTTCATCAAGCCAGAGGGAAGCTGATACATCACAGATTTCCATCAGACCAACTCCTTGAAGGCCCTACTCCTTGAAGTAGACAAAACGTATTTGTTTACCATTTAGTGTGTACTTTAGTTTATTTATGCTTGGTATATCACTTTTCAATAGTAAAAGTTCAAAAATCACTGGAGAAATTGTTTGAAAACAATAAACTACTTACATATTTACAGGATCTCTCTGCTTAGGCTGCTACTAGGGCCTATATAGCCAGGGATTTTCAGGGTGTTAAAGTGTTGATCGAGTGCTGGCATGAAAGTATGGTGAGAGTTTTCCTCTCATTGGAATTTTTGACGCTTTAAACCTCTTTGCCCAGCACGCTTTCGCTCTCCTCCCTTCCTTTGGGGCACCATGCAGAGTGCGACGGAGAAATTATACTCTGAATGTGGTGAAGTGCATTATGGTTCTGTAGCCTACCCTGGAGAGAGAGAGTAAAAATAGCATCAGCACAGACAGACAATACATATCATTCTCCTCAATAACAAAAAATAACTATTAAAAGTGCTTCCTTATAAGATTGTTTTCTCTCTATGTGTTTAAAGTTAAGAAACAGTGAAGTTCTTCACAGTGATTTATTTTCTGATGCTTGGCCCCTTGAGAAACGCATCAACGGAGAATAACACTGGATTAATTGCCTCCTTTTGACGATGTGTTTCTCATAGTGGTCAGAGGGAGATTATAGAGGGAAGAATAATTTGTTTCATGGCTAGATCTTTTGTGTGGTCTTCTATACTACAAGCAGTTCCTAATATAGAACATGGATTGTTATTCACTATAGTCGAGTTGTGAGTTTCACTACCTTAATTAGAGGAAACAAAGAAGTGGTTGTTTTTATTAAATGGTTTGGGATGATATTGTTTATCTGAGAAAAATAGGACAAGACAGTGTTTCCTAGTCAATTTATGGGGAATGTAACATTGGAATGAGGAGTGAACTGCAATTAACCCATATAACACGACAACAGAACTGAGGAAGAGCTGAGACTTGCAGAGGATAGAACGTTCTTGTCCAATGTGGGACGTTAGCTCACTTTTGGCTTGACACAATGACATTGACAGATATTACAGCACTTTTCTATCACTTTGTCATTAAGAGATTAAACAGTTTTTAAATATATTTTTTTAGATGTATTGTACAGCAAGTTCAATATATGTACTTTATTTATGGAATTCTAAAGGACTATTCAAAAATGTTGTGATAGGACTATGTGTGTTTTAATGTTCATAATGCCAAATCAACTCTCAAACTTGAGATGTCGAGTGAGTATAATTTGAAAAGTCTCTTCCTCATAATTTTACTCTCTCTCTCTCTCTTTCTTCTTCTCTATTACTCTTTTTTTCATGCAACATTGGCTGTCTTTCTTTTTCCTTCTAATAGCCCAATAGATTTTTTCGTGGGCGAATCACATTTATTTATGGGCTTTTCACACACAGGAGTCAAAGTCATCCATCGCTGCAAAGTGTTTAAGGCTCTAACCCAGTCCCATGGGGCCTAGCTATCGGTCTGTACTTAGATGACTATACACTGTCAATTAGTCTCTGATTAGTAGCTAACACCTGGGCTTCGAGAGGGACTCCATATGTTATGATTAGCTACTGATGAGCATCGAATAAAGTGATGTGAATACAGGTTGGAGAAATAAACACAACACAAACCATCGATGTGTTTGTGTAGTAGTCTGAAAAGAGGGGGAGAGAGAGAGAAATCTAACAGAGGTCTTATTCTGTGAAGAAAGAACCAATTGGTTGCTGCAGTATACCTCAACAGACACGACACCAACACAAGGACAGCACCACTTTGTGTGGCCTGCTCTTCACGTGCTCTTCACGTGTACTGTACATACTGTATCTGATAACGGGTTAGCATGTCACGGTCAAAGTACTTAATTGGATCAGAAAAACACACAGCCAACCCTTGGGATCAGCAGATACCCTGACATCGACTCCATTCACTTACTGTGCACACACCACTCTCGGCCATAACTGAATAAACAACGCACATCTGAAATTGATCGGATTTAATGAACGTGCTCTCAGATTTGCATGTCTGTAGAATGAAAGATTCTCTCTCTCTCTCTCTCTCTCTCTCTCTCTCTCTCTCTCTCTCTCTCTCTCTCTCTCTCTCTCTCTCTCTCTCTCTCTCTCTCTCTCTCTCTCTCTCTCTCTCTCTCTCTCTTCCAGCCCTTCAATTCCCTCTCTCCGCATCGTGGTTCGATATCAGGCATCTCTCTGGCATCTGGCCTGTAGATTCAATGGAAGTGACACTCCATCAAAGTATGCATATGGCTGTCACGGATAATGGTGTGGCTGCATAGATAGTGTGACTAGATAGTGTGACTGTGTGAGTAAAAGAGCTGAGGCACCTAGTCTGACCATCAGTCTAATAGACTCACATTGTGTTGATAACATGGAGCTGAAGCACCTTCTCTGTCATTGAACACTGTATTGTCATCAAATTAAAGTTTATTGGTCACGTACACAGTTGAGCAGATGTTATAGCAGGTGCAGCGAAATGCTTTTGTTACTAGCTCCTAACAATACAGTAAAATATGTACTAACAATGATAGGTAGAGCAGTAGATATATCAGAGTGAGCTATGTCAATAATCCAGTATATAAATAAATATGCAGCGTGTATAAACAATGTAACTAAAATGCAATGACAGTAGTAGATATACTAGAATGAGTAATGTTGAGAATACAATTATAAAACCCCATGGTAAAATGGACAGAATTGTAGGAAATTAGCTTCCAGACCAGAGTCCGGAATATATATATATATATATATATATATATATATATATATATATATATATATATATATATATATATGTTTGTTAATGGTGTGTATAGACAGTATGGACAGTATGTGAATAGAAAAGGTGTGTACAGCAGTAGTTATATAGGATCTGCCATGACTAGAATACAGTATACAGGGCATTCGGAAAGTATTCAGACCCCTTGACTTTTTTCACATTTTGTTATGTTACAGGCTTATGGTAAAATGTATTAAATCGTTTTTTTCCCCTCATCAATCTACACACAATTCCCCATAATGACAACGCACATATCATATTTACATAAGTATAAAGACCCTTTACTCGGTACTTTGTTGAAGCACCTTTGGCAGCGATTACAGCCTCGAGTCTTCTTGGGTATGACGCTACAAGCTTGGCACACCTGTATTTGGGGAGCTACTCAAGGACATTCAGAGACTTGTCCCGAAGCCGCTCCGGGCTTTGTCTTGGCTGTGTGCTTAGGGTTGTTCTCCTGTATGTAGGTGAACCTTCGGCCCTGTCTGAGCTCCTGAGCACTCTGGAGCAGGTTTTCATCATACTTTGCTTTATTCATCTTTCCCTCTATCCTGACTAGACTCACAGTCCCTGCTACTGAAAAACATCCACACAGCATGATGCTGCCACCACTATGCTTCACTGTAAGGATGGTGCCAGGTTTCCTCCAGACGTGACGATTGGCATTCAGGCCAAAAAGTTCAATCTTGGTTTCATCAGATCAGAGAATGTTGTTTCTCATGGTCTGAGGCCTTTAGGTGCCTTTTGGAAAACTCCAAGTGGCCTGTCATGTGCCTTTACTGAGGAGTGGCTTCCGTCTGGACACTCTACCATAAAGGCCTGATTGCTAGAGTGCTGCAAAGATGGTTGTTCTTCTAGAAGGTTCTACCATCTCCACAGAGAAACTCTGTCAGAGTGACCATTGGGTTAATGGTCACCTACCTGGCCAAGGCCCTTCTCCCCCAATTACTTAGTTTGGCTGTCCAGACAGTTTTGTTCCATATTTCTTCCATTTAAGAATGATGGAGGCCACTGTGCTCTCGGGGACCTTCAATGCTGCAGAATTTATTTGGTACCCTTCCGCAGATCTGTGTCTCGACACAATCTTGTCTCTGAGCTCTACGGACAATTCCTTCGACCTCGTGGCTTGGTTATTGCTCTGACATGTACTGTCAACTGTGGGACCTTATATAGACACGTGTTTCCTTTCCAAATCATGTCCAATCAATTGAATTTACTAGGTGGACTCTAATCATGTTGTAGAAACATCTCAAGGATTATTAATGGAAACAGGTTGCATCTGAGCTCAATTTTGAGTCTCATAGTAAAGGGTCTGAATACTTATTTAAATAAGATATTTATGTTTTTGCTTTGTGTGAGCGTACCAAGTAATTAGGCGTCACTCTAAAGCGGGAAGGTGGAATAAACGAGTCAGGAGTAGGTTTTTCTGATTGAACACGGTTCTCTATTGAGGGTATTTTGTCAACAAAAACATTAACATAATCAATGAAAAATCTTCCAAGGAAAAAAACACATCTTCTCCAGATGAAACAAGAACACAATAGGATAATCTTTAAACTACAACAAACATAAATCATGGGTTTGTCACCATCTTCCTGGTTCTTTCAGCACAGCTTCTCTCTCTCGGTAGCCATCTTCCAGAGATAGTTTTCCCCCTCTCTGTTGGTTCCATTCTCTCTCTTATAGGGGAAGGAGAGTATCTCATTAGTACCTTCAGCTGTGCTTAATTGACTCTGGTTACCTGGTCTCCCATGCTTTGTTGGGCTACTATCCATGAGCCCAGCCTGCCCTCTAGTGGTCCTTCCACATACCTTCCCCCAGGACCGAACCGGAGGGTCGGGCGCCAGACGCACCGTCTTGGTCGCGTCGGGACAGCGCGTCTGCATTCCCGTTCCTCGATCCGGCCCTGTGGATGACATGGAAAGAGAATGGTTGTAAAGACAAAAACCATCTGGCTATTCTGTTGTTATTGTTTCTCTTACCAGCCATCCACGCGAGGGGCGCATGGTCAGTAACTAATGCAAACCTCCGACCCAGTAGGTAGTACCGGAGATAATCGAGGGCCCACTTGATGGCTAAGGCCTCTTTCTCTACGGTCGCATACCTCTGTTCCCGATCGCTGAGTTTCCTACTAATGAAGAGAATCGGCTTCTCTGCTTCACCTTCACCCTGAGCTAGTACGGCCCCGAGCCCGGTATCCGAGGCGTCGACCTGCACAATGAACTCTTGTGAGAAGTCCGGAGCCTGTAGAACGGGATCAGAACACAGGCCATCTTTTAACAATTGAAAGGCCTCTTCCGCCTCGTCTTTCCACTCTACCTGGTTTGGCAGGTTTTTCCTGATGAGGTTTGTGAGGGGTTGGCAATGGTTGCATATCCCGGGATAAAACGGCGATAATATCCTGTTATCCCTAAGAAGGCCCGAACGTCTCGCTTGGTCCGGGGTCGAGGCCAGTCACGAATTGCCCTGGTCTTCTCTGCCTGCGGGCGTATTTTCCCATTCCCCACGGTATACCCCAGGTATTCCGCTTCGGACAGGCCCAGGCAGCATTTATTTGGATTGGCTGTCAACCCTGTGGCTTCCAAACTCACGAGCACCGCCCGTAATCGCAGGAGGTGACTATCCCAGTCCTCGCTGTGGATGACCACATCGTCTATGTACGCCGCTGCATACTCTTGATGGGGGCGTAGAATGGCATCCATGAGGCGTTGGAAGGTTGCAGCGGCTCCGTGCAGTCCGAAGGGCATCCTCACATACTGGAAAAGCCCCTCTGGGGTGGCGAAGGCAGTCTTTGAGCGATCCTCCGGAGCCACCGGCACTTGCCAATATCCCTTCGTCAAATCCAGGGTAGTGATGAACTTGGCCTTTCCTAAGCGCTCCAAGAGTTCATCCACACGGGGCATGGGATACGCATCGAATGTAGAGATGGCATTCACGCCCCTAAAGTCGTTGCAGAGTCTCATACTACCATCGGCTTTGGGGACCAGGACTATGGGACTGGACCACTCGCTCGTCGAGGGCTCGATCACGCCCATCCTCAACATCTCCCTCACCTCTTTCTTAGCGATGACTCGGCGAGCCTCAGGAATCCTGTAAGGGCGGATATGCACTTTCTTGCCGGGTTCAGTGTGGATATGGTGGAACAGGACATCTGTTTGTCCTGGGAATGGAGAGAATACTCGACCAAAGTTCATAATCAGCTTATCTAGCTGTCTTGACTGCTCCGGTAGGAGAGTTTGGCCACGGCGCACCTGTGGTAGAGCCTCTTTTTTTTTTTCTTTGCCCTCCAGGGCCATCAAAGCCACCTCCTCCTCTCGTCCATGGTACGTCTTCAGCAGGTTTATGTGATAGAGTTGGACCTTCTTCCTCCTGTCAGGTTGCTTGATGAGGTAATTGACCGGTGAGACCCTTTTCATTACCTCGTAGGGCCCCCTCCACTGCGCCAGCAAGCGATGTTCGGCCGTGGGCACAAGCACCATCACTTTCTCTCCCACGGTGAACTCACGGGGGGTCGCAGATTTATCATAGGCCCGGCCTTGGGTCCTTTGGGCCTTCTCCATATGCTCCTTGACTATGGGCCACACTGCTGACAGGCGGTCTCTCATCAGGGTAACGTGTTCTATTGTGGATCGAAAGGGGCATGGTTGGGTCTCCCAGGTCTCCTTGGCTAAGTCGAGGATTCCTCGACAGGGTCTGCCATAGAGCAATTCAAACGGCGAGAATCCAGTGGATGCCTGAGGTACTTCTCGCAGGGCAAACATTAAGTGTGGGAGGAGCATGTTCCAGTTTTTCCCATCTCGGGACACCACTCTTCTCAACATGCTTTTAATTGTTTTGTTCAAGCGTTCACACAACCCATCTGTTTGAGGGTGGAATATGCTTGTACGTATCTGTTGAACCTGATATAACCGACACAAGTCCTTCATCAACCGGGACATGAACGGGGTTCCTTGATCGGTTAAGATCGTCTTGGGAAGGCCCACACGAGAGAACATCAGGAATAATTCCTTGGCAATTCCCTTTGACGACATGTTACGCAGGGGTATGGCCTCCGGGAACTTGGTAGCATAATCTATAACCACTAGGATGTACTCGTGTCCTCTGGCGGATTTTGGGAGGGGTCCTACGAGGTCCATAGCTATGCGTTCAAAGGGAGTCTCTATGATGGGGAGAGGAATCAAAGGGTTACGTAGGTGTGGCCTTGGGGCTGTACGTTGACATTGATCACACGTCTTACAATACCTGGCCACATCTCGGGTGACACGGGGCCAATAGAATCTCTGCATGATTCTGTCAATAGTCTTGTCTCGTGCCAGGTGTCCTCCTAGGACGTGGGAATGGGCTAACTGTAGAACTGTATCCCTGTAGGGTCTAGGCACCATTAGTAATTCCTGGTTTTCCCCCCTTCGTCGTACGACCCAGTATAAGAGACCCCGCCTGATTGCATAGTAAGGAAGAGGGGCTCACCTGATCCGTCGACGTTCCTCCCGTCGATCACCTTCACCTTCCTCATGGCCTCCCTTAGGTCTGGGTCTCTATGCTGCGAGGTGCCGAACTGTCCCTTTAATTCCTGGGGCAGGTCAACCTCAGTAGAGGGATGTGGAGGTTGTTCCACATCCCCATCAGGGAGACCGAGGAGAATCCCTTCCAGGTTCCCTCCTCGGATGGAGCTTCAAATATATCCCTTAGTGCCTGGTTGCTCCTTCCTTCCTGCGTTGTGTATAACCCTTCACAGGTGTCTTCATCGGTGGTTTCCTGGAATATCTGTCGTAAACGTTGGGTCGCTATTTCTTCCTCTGCAGTAGAGGACGAGGACGCGGCTACGTCTCCTTGTAGTACTACTACCTCGGGCTTGGAGATTCTCTTCTTTCCTGTCCCCCTTCTTCCCGTGCATAACGTCATCTGCCGAAGCTCCTTATATAGGGGACAGTCTCTCCCGATCAATAATGGCACCTTCAGCTGGGGCACTTTCCCTGCCCTGACTGTACACCTTCCTTTTGGAGTGAGAATAGGCAGATTCACAGTGGGGTAATAGTGGGTGTCTCCATGGATACAGGATACGGCTACTTTGTCTGGTAGCAGTGTTGCGGAGGTCACCATCCGCTCCTCTACTAACGTAACCATACTTCCCGAGTCGAGAATAGCTACCACATCTTGTCCTTCAACTCGCACCGGAATCTCTGAGGCTGGGGCTATCTCTGCTAACCAACAGTGTTGATCCTGCCCCCTCAAAACGGGATGTGTGGGGGTAGGCAGTGACGACTCTGTGACCATGGGCTCATCCTTGCTAGGACATTGTGGGGCATAATGGTTGGGAGACTGACACTTATAACACTGACCCGGCTGTGTGGTGGCTGACTTCTCCCACCTCCGGGGGGGGCTTGGACGTTTCGGTGGCGGGCAAGCCGGGGTGAGTCGTGGTACGGGATTGGACGACTCCTTCCGTTCCTCCTTGTCACTTTTTAACAACTCCCCTGTAGACCGATATGTTTCCACCGCCTGGGCTATTTCGTCGGCTGACAACGGGTTGGCTTGCCCCACAACCCTTTTTAAGTCACTGGGTAATTCTCTCAATATCTTGTCCACTACGAGAGTCTCTATCACATGTCCTACTCCCTTTCCAGGTTCTAGCCACTGTTTTGTCAGTCGTATTAAGGCGAAGATCTGGGCACGAACGGGTTGATCAGCTGTATAGGTCCATTGATGGAACTTTACAGCCCTATCTCTGGCAGTCAGCTGGTACCGGGACAGGATCTCGGTTTTTAGTCGCCCATAGTCCGCAGCTTCGCGGGAATCCAGGTCAAAATAGGCTTCCTGAGCCACCCCGGTCAAAAGAGGAGCTAATGCGCTAGCCCATTCTGTGGGCGGCCACTCTTCCAAGGTGGCCGTCCTTTCGAAGGTCATGAGGAAGGCCTCAATATCATCCTCCTTGGAGAGACGAGATAAGATGGCGTGAGCAGCCGCTCTTGGCCTAACTCTAGGTTCTTCTCGTCGACTCAGCTGTTGTTGCAGGAGTTCTATGGTTGTCTGCTGTGCCGTGATCAATTGTTGTAGTAGGGCGTTATCCATCGTTCTTGAATGGTTCCTCCGGGTCTTCTGGAAGAATATTAATTTACTCACTTATCCTTGTGTCACTCGTCCACCTAATGACCGCATCCTCCACCAATGTGAGCGTACCAAGTAATTAGGCGTCACTCTAAAGCGGGAAGGTGGAATAAACGAGTCAGGAGTAGGTTTTTCTGATTGAACACGGTTCTCTATTGAGGGTATTTTGTCAACAAAAACATTAACATAATCAATGAAAAATCTTCCAAGGAAAAAAACACATCTTCTCCAGATGAAACAAGAACACAATAGGATAATCTTTAAACTACAACAAACATAAATCATGGGTTTGTCACCATCTTCCTGGTTCTTTCAGCACAGCTTCTCTCTCTCGGTAGCCATCTTCCAGAGATAGTTTTCCCCCTCTCTGTTGGTTCCATTCTCTCTCTTATAGGGGAAGGAGAGTATCTCATTAGTACCTTCAGCTGTGCTTAATTGACTCTGGTTACCTGGTCTCCCATGCTTTGTTGGGCTACTATCCATGAGCCCAGCCTGCCCTCTAGTGGTCCTTCCACATTTGTCATTTTGGGGTATTGTGTGTAGATTAATGAGGATTTTTATTTATTTAATCAATATAAGCATAAGGCTGTAACGTAACAAAATGTGGAAAAAGTCAAAGATTTGGAACACTTTCCGAATGCACTGTTGTAATGCCTGTCGCCGGAAGGAGTGGACCAAAGCGCAGCGTGAAAAGTGTTCATGATTTCTTTTATTATCGAAAAACACTCGAACAAAGTAACAAAATGGAAGCGTACAGTTCTGTCATGTGACAGAGACTAAACAGAAAATAACTTCCCACAAAACACAGGTGGAGAAAAGGTTGCCTAAGTATGATTCCCAATCAGAGACAACGATAGACAGCTGCCTCTGATTGGGAACCATACTCGGCCAAAACAAAGAAATAGACAACCCCCCCCCAAATGTGCGGACTCATGGCCGCAAACCTGAACCTATAGGGGAGGGTCCGGGTGGGCATCTACCCTCGGTGGCAGCTCCGGTTCAGGACGTACACTGATCCCTCCGCTTCTGTGGAACCAGACCGTGGATTGTCGCTGGAGGCTCCGAACTGGGAACCACTGCTGGAGGCTCTGGACTGCAGATCGTCGCCGGAGGCTCTGGACTGGGAATCCTCGCTGGAGGCTCTGGACTGCAGCTTGTCGCTGAAGACTCCAGACTGCGGATTGCCGCTGGAAGCCCCGGACTGGGGACCGTCGCTGCAGGCTCCGGACTGGGGAGCCTAGTGAGTGGAGCTTCCACAACACGTCCTGGCTGGATACCCACTCTAGCTCGGTGAGTGTGAAGAGCTGGCACTGGGCTATGACGGCACACTGGAGGCATAATGCGTAGAGCCAGCGCAGGACACACTGGACCATGGAGGCAGGATAACCTGGGCCGGAGAGACACATCGGAGGCCAGGAATGCTGAGCCGGCACAATCTGTCCTGGCTGAATGCCCACTCTATCACAGAGTGCACCGGGTTGTGGATGTGCACTGAAGGCATGGTGTGCAGAACCGGATAGCACGGTGCTTGACCGGTCACTCGCTCCCCACGGAAAGCACGAGGAGTTGGCTCAGGTCTGAACCCTGACTCTGCCAATCTCCCCGTGCCCCACCCCCCAATTTATTTTTGGGGGGGGCTGCCTCTCGTTCTTGCTTCGTTGCTGCAATTTCTCATAATGTCGCCGTTGCGCTTTTGCTGCTTCTATCTCTTCCTTCGGACGGCGATTCTCCCCGGCCAGCGCCCAAGGTCCTTTTCCGTCCAGGATCTCCTCTCATGTCCACTCGTCCTTTTGACCACGCTGCTCGGTCCTTCTTTGGTGGGTAGTTCTGTAACGCCTGTCGTCGGAAGGAGTGGCCCAAAGAGCAGTGTGAAAAGTGTTCATGATTTATTTTATTATCGAAAAACACTTGAACAAAGTAACAAAACGAAAGCGAACAGTTCTGTCAGGTAACAGAGACTAAACAGAAAATGACTACCCACAAAACACAGGTGGGAAAAAGGCTGCCTAAGTATGATTCCCAATCAGAGACAACGATAAACAGCTGCCTCTGATTGAGAACCATACTCGGCCAAAACAAAGAAATAGACAACATAGAATGCCCACCCCAAATCACACCCTGACCTAACCAAATAGAGAAATAAAACATCTCTCTAAGGTCAGGGCGTGACAACTGTATACAAATAAAGTGTGAAAAACAGTATATAAACATTATTAAAGTGACCAGTGTGACGACTCTATGTACTGTATACAGTTGAAGTCGGAAGTTTACATACACCTTAGCCAAATACTTTAAACAGTTTTTCACAATTCCTGACATTTATCCAAGTAAAAATCCCCTGTCTTAGGTCAGTTAGGATCACCACTTTATTTTAAGAATGTGTAATGTCAGAATAATAGAATAGAGAATGATTTATTTCAGCTTTTATTTTGTTCATCACATTTCCAGTGGGTCAGAAGTTTCCATGCACTCAATTCGTATTTGGTAGCATTGCCTTTAAATTGTTTAACTTGGGTCGAATGTGTCGGGTAGCCTTCCACAAGCTTCCCACAATAAGTGGGTGAATTTTGGCCCACTTCCTCCTGACAGAGCTGGTGTAACTGAGTCAGGTTTGTAGGCCTCTTTGCTCGCACACACTTTTTCACTTCTGCCCACAAATATTCTATAGAATTAAGGTCAAGGCTTTGTGATGGCCACTCCAATACCTTGACTTTGTTGTTCTTAAGCCATTTTGCCACAACTTTGGAAGTACACTTGTGGTCATTGTCCATTTGGAAGACCCATTTGCGACCAAGCTTTAACTTGCTGACTGCTGTCTTGAGATGTTGCTTCAATATATCCACAATTTTCCATCCTCATGATGCCATCTATTTTGTGAAGTGCACCAGTCCCTCCTACAGCAAAGCACCCCCACAAGATGATGCTGCTACCCACGTGCTTCATGGTTGGGATGGTGTTCTTCTTGCTTGCAAGCCTCCATCTTTACCTCCAAACATAACGATGGTCATTATTTCCAAACAGTTCATTTTTTGTTTCATCAGGCCAGAGGACATTTCTCTAAAAAGTATGATTGTTGTCCCCTTGTGCAGTTGCAAACCGTCTTTTTGGCTTTTTTATTATGGTTTTGGAGCAGTGGCTCCAAAACCATGCTGAGCGGCCTTTCAGGTTATGTCGATATAGGACTCATTTTACTGTGGATACTTTTGTACCCAGCATCTTCACAAGGTCCTTTGCTGTTGTTCTGGGATTGATTTGCCCTTTTTGCACGAAAGTACATTCATCTCTAGGAGATAGAACATGTCTCCTTCCTGAGCGGTATGGTGGCTGCGTGGTCCCATAGTGTTTATACTTGCGTACTATTGTTTGTACAGATGAACGTGGTACCTTCAGGCATTTGGAAATTGCTCCCAAGGATGAACCAGACTTGTGGAGGTCTACAATTTTTTATCTGAGGTCTTGGCTGATTTCCTTTGATTTTCCCATGATGTCAAGCAAAGAGGC
Source organism: Oncorhynchus gorbuscha (assembly GCF_021184085.1). Lineage (NCBI taxonomy): Eukaryota > Metazoa > Chordata > Actinopteri > Salmoniformes > Salmonidae > Oncorhynchus > Oncorhynchus gorbuscha. The sequence goes on along the minus strand of NC_060189.1, from coordinate 40,132,352 downwards.
ACTGAGTTTGAAGGTAGGCCTTGAAATACATCCACAGGTACACCTCCAATTGACTCAAATGATGCCTATCAGAAGCTTCTAAAGCCATGACTTAATTTTCTGGAATTTTCCAAGCTGTTTAAAGGCACAGTCAACTTAGTGTATGTAAACTTCTGACCCACTGGAATTGTGATACAAGTGAAATAATCTGTCTGTAAACAATTGTTGGAAAAATTACTTGTGTCATGCACAAAGTAGATGTCCTAACCGACTTGCCAAAACTATAGTTTGTTAAGAAGAAATTTGTGGAGTGGTTGAAAAACGAATTTTAATGACTCCAACCTAAGTGTATGTAAACTTCCGACTTCAACTGTATATGGCAGCAGTCAATAAGGTGCAGGGTAGAGTACCGGGTGGTATCCAGCTAGTTACTGTGTCTAAGGTTCATGGCAGGGTTCGGTGAGGAGGCAGGCTAATGATGACTGTTTAACTGTCTGATGGTGTCATGTTTTGTCATTTATTATCTTGTCTTGTCCCTGTGCTTCCCATTCTATTCGTTTCCCTCTTTCTATCCCTCTCTCTCCCCCTCCCTCTCTCACTCTCTCGCTCTCTCTTCTCTCTATCGTTCCGTTCCTGCTCCCAGCTGTTCCTATTCCCCTAATCATCATTTAGTCTTCCCACACCTGTTCCCGATCCTTTTCCCTGATTAGAGTCCCTATTTCACTCCTTGTTTCCCGTACCTGCCCTGTCGGATCCTCATTTATAATTCACCGTGCTGTGTCAATGTTTTACCCTGTCGTGTCGTGTTTCCCTCAGATGCTGCGTGGTGAGCAGGTGTCTGAGTCTGCTAGGTTCAAGTGCCTTCCCGAGGCAACCTGCAGTTCTCGATCAAGTCTCCAGTCTGTTCTTGTCTTTACGTGTAGTATTATGCTTTTTGTTTTGTAAAGTTTATTCTGGATTAAATACTCTGTTTTCGCCAAGTCGCTTTTGGGTCCTCATTCACCTGCATGACAGAAGGATCCGACCGAGGAATGGACCCAGCGACTACAGACGCTCGTAACACTGCCGTCGAGATCCAAGGAGCCATGCTCGGCAGACACGAGCAGGAATTGTCTGCTGCTCGCCATGCCGTGGAGAACCTGGCCGCTCAGGTTTCCGACCTCTCTGGACAGTTCCAGAGTCTTCGTCTCGTGCCACCTGTTACTTCCTGGCCTGCCGAGCCTCCAGAACCTAGGGTTAATAACCCACCTTGCTACTCCGGGCAGCCCACTGAGTGCCGCTCCTTTCTCACCCAGTGTGAGATTGTGTTCTCTCTCCAACCCAACACATACTCTAGAGAGAGAGCTCGGGTTGCTTACGTCATTTCACTCCTTACTGGCCGGGCCCGAGAGTGGGGCACAGCTATCTGGGAGGCAAGGGCTGATTGTTCTAACAATTACCAGAACTTTAAAGAGGAGATGATTCGGGTTTTTGACCGTTCAGTTTTGGTGGGGAGGCTTCTAGGGTCCTGGCTTCCCTATGCCAAGGTGATCGATCCATAACGGATTACTCTATAGAGTTTCGTACTCTTGCTGCCTCTAGTGACTGGAACGAGCCGGCGCTGCTCGCTCGTTTTCTGGAGGGACTCCACACAGTGGTCAAAGATGAGATTCTCTCTCGGGAGGTTCCTTCCTGTGTGGACTCTTTGATTGCTCTCGCCATCCGCATAGAACGACGGGTAGATCTTCGTCACCAGGCTCGTGGAAGAGAGCTCGCATCAACGGTGTTTCCCTGCTCCGCATCGCAACCATCTCCCTCCTCTGGCTCTGAGACTGAGCCCATGCAGCTGGGAGGGATTCGCATCTCGACTAAGGAGAGGGAACGGAGGATCACCAACCGCCTGTGCCTCTATTGCGGATTTGATGGACATTTTGTTAATTCATGTCCAGTAAGAGGCCAGAGCCCATCAGTAAGCGGAGGGCTACTGGTGAGCGCTACTACTCAGGTCTCTTCATCTAGATCTTGTACTACTATGTCGGTCCATCTACGCTGGACCGGTTCGGGTGCTACATGCAGTGCCTTGATTGACTCTGGGGCTGAGGGTTGTTTCATGGACGAAGCATGGGTTCGGAAACATAACATTCCTTTCAGACAGTTAGACAAGCCTACGCCCATGTTTGCCTTAGATGGTAGTCATCTTCCCAGTATCAAATTTGAGACACTACCTTTAACTCTCACAGTATCTGGTAACCACAGTGAGACTATTTCTTTTTGATTTTTCATTCACCTTTCACACCTGTTGTTTTGGGTCATCCCTGGCTAGTATGTCATAATCCTTCTATTAATTGGTCTTGTAATTCTATCCTATCCTGGAACGTATCTTGTCATGTGAAGTGCTTAATGTCTGCCATCCCTCCCATTTCTTCTGTCCCCACTTCTCAGGAGGAACCTGGCGATTTGACAGGAGTGCCGGAGGAATATCATGATCTGCGCACGGTCTTCAGTCGGTCCCGAGCCAACTCCCTTCCTCCTCACCGGTCGTATGATTGTAGTATTGATCTCCTTCCGGGGACCACTCCTCCTCGGGGTAGACTATACTCTCTGTCGGCTCCCGAACGTAAGGCTCTCGAGGATTATTTATCTGTGTCTCTTGACGCCGGTACCATAGTGCCTTCTTCCTCTCCGGCCGGGGCGGGGTTCTTTTTGTTAAGAAGAAGGACGGTACTCTGCGCCCCTGCGTGATTATCGAGGGCTGAATGACATAACGGTTAAGAATCGTTATCCGCTTCCCCTTATGTCATCAGCCTTCGAGATTCTGCAGGGAGCCAGGTGCTTTACTAAGTTGGACCTTCGTAACGCTTACCATCTCGTGCGCATCAGAGAGGGGGACGAGTGGAAAACGGCGTTTAACACTCCGTTAGGGCATTTTGAGTACCGGGTTCTGCCGTTTGGTCTCGCCAATGCGCCAGCTGTTTTTCAGGCATTAGTTAATGATGTTCTGAGAGACATGCTGAACATCTTTGTTTTTGTCTATCTTGACGATATCCTGATTTTTTCACCGTCACTCGAGATTCATGTTCAGCACGTTCGACGTGTTCTACAGCGTCTTTTAGAGAATTGTCTCTACGTAAAGGCTGAGAAGTGTTCTTTTCATGTCTCCTCCGTTACTTTTCTCGGTTCCGTTATTTCCGCTGAAGGCATTCAGATGGATTCCGCTAAGGTCCAAGCTGTCAGTGATTGGCCCGTTCCAAGGTCACGTGTCGAGTTGCAGCGCTTTTAGGTTTCGCTAATTTCTATCGGCGTTTCATTCGTAATTTCGGTCAAGTTGCTGCCCCTCTCACAGCTCTTACTTCTGTCAAGACGTGTTTTAAGTGGTCCGGTTCCGCCCAGGGAGCTTTTGATCTTCTAAAAGAACGTTTTACGTCCGCTCCTATCCTCGTTACTCCTGACGTCACTAGACAATTCATTGTCGAGGTTGACGCTTCAGAGGTAGGCGTGGGAGCCATTCTATCCCAGCGCTTCCAGTCTGACGATAAGGTTCATCCTTGCGCTTATTTTTCTCATCGCCTGTCGCCATCTGAGCGCAACTATGATGTGGGTAACCGTGAACTGCTCGCCATCCGCTTAGCCCTAGGCGAATGGCGACAGTGGTTGGAGGGGGCGACCGTTCCTTTTGTCGTTTGGACAGACCATAAGAACCTTGAGTACATCCGTTCTGCCAAACGACTTAATGCCCGTCAAGCTCGTTGGGCGTTGTTTTTCGCTCGTTTCGAGTTTGTGATTTCTTACCGTCCGGGTAGCAAGAACACCAAGCCTGATGCCTTATCCCGTCTGTTTAGTTCTTCTGTGGCTTCTACTGATCCCGAGGGGATTCTTCCTTATGGGCGTGTTGTCGGGTTGACAGTCTGGGGAATTGAAAGACAGGTTAAGCAAGCACTCACGCACACTGCGTCGCGCGCGCTTGTCCTAGTAACCTCCTTTTCGTTCCTGTTTCCACTCGTCTGGCTGTTCTTCAGTGGGCTCACTCAGCCAAGTTAGCTGGTCATCCCGGGTTCGAGGCACTCTTGCGTCTATTCGCCAGCGATTTTGGTGGCCGACTCAGGAGCGTGACACGCGCCGTTTCGTGGCTGCTTGTTCGGACTGCGCGCAGACTAAGTCGGGTAACTCTCCTCCTGCCGGTCGTCTCAGACCGCTCCCCATTCCTTCTCGACCATGGTCTCACATCGCCCTAGACTTCATTACCGGTCTGCCTTTGTCTGCGGGGAAGACTGTGATTCTTACGGTTGTCGATAGGTTCTCTAAGGCGGCACATTTCATTCCCCTCGCTAAACTTCCTTCCGCTAAGGAGACGGCACAAATCATTATCGAGAATGTGTTCAGAATTCATGGCCTCCCGTTAGACGCCGTTTCAGACAGAGGCCCGCAATTCACGTCACAGTTTTGGAGGGAGTTCTGTCGTTTGATTGGTGCGTCCGTCAGTCTCTCTTCCGGGTTTCATCCCCAGTCTAACGGTCAAGCAGAGAGGGCCAATCAGACGATTGGTCGCATACTACGCAGCCTTTCTTTCAGAAACCCTGCGTCTTGGGCAGAACAGCTTCCCTGGGCAGAATACGCTCACAACTCGCTTCCTTCGTCTGCTACCGGGTTATCTCCGTTTCAGAGTAGTCTGGGTTACCAGCCTCCTCTATTCTCTTCCCAGCTTGCCGAGTCCAGCGTTCCCTCCGCTCAAGCGTTTGTCCAACGTTGTGAGCGCACCTGGAGGAGGGTGAGGTCTGCACTTTGCCGCTACAGGGCACAGACTGTGAGAGCCGCCAATAAACGCAGGATTAAGAGTCCTAGGTATTGTTGCGGCCAGAGAGTGTGGCTTTCCACTCGCAACCTTCCTCTTACGACAGCTTCTCGTAAGTTGACTCCGCGGTTCATTGGTCCGTTCCGTGTCTCCCAGGTCGTCAGTCCTGTCGCTGTGCGACTGCTTCTTCCGCGACATCTTCGTCGCGTCCATCCTGTCTTCCATGTCTCCTGTGTTAAGCCCTTTCTTCGCACCCCGTTCGTCTTCCCTCCCCCCTCCCGTCCTTGTCGAGAGCGCACCTATTTACAAGGTACATAAGATCATGGACATGCGTTCTCGGGGACGGGGTCACCAATACTTAGTGGATTGGGAGGGTTACGGTCCTGAGGAGAGGAGTTGGGTTCCGTCTCGGGACGTGCTGGACCGTTCACTCATTGATGATTTCCTCCGTTGCCGCCAGGATTCCTCCTCGAGTGCGCCAGGAGGCGCTCGGTGAGTGGGGGGGTACTGTCATGTTTTGTCATGTATTATCTTGTCTTGTCCCTGTGCTTCCCATTCTATTCGTTTCCCTCTTTCTATCCCTCTCTCTCCCCCTCCCTCTCTCACTCTCTCGCTCTCTCTTCTCTCTATCGTTCCGTTCCTGCTCCCAGCTGTTCCTATTCCCCTAATCATCATTTAGTCTTCCCACACCTGTTCCCGATCCTTTTCCCTGATTAGAGTCCCTATTTCACTCCTTGTTTCCCGTACCTGCCCTGTCGGATCCTCATTTATAATTCACCGTGCTGTGTCAATGTTTTACCCTGTCGTGTCGTGTTTCCCTCAGATGCTGCGTGGTGAGCAGGTGTCTGAGTCTGCTAGGTTCAAGTGCCTTCCCGAGGCAACCTGCAGTTCTCGATCAAGTCTCCAGTCTGTTCTTGTCTTTACGTGTAGTATTATGCTTTTTGTTTTGTAAAGTTTATTCTGGATTAAATACTCTGTTTTCGCCAAGTCGCTTTTGGGTCCTCATTCACCTGCATGACAGATGGCTTTGAGACAGAAGCTCTTAATCAGTCTCTCGGTCCAGCTTTGAAGCACCTGTACTGTTTCCTCCATCTAGACAGTAGCGAGGTGAACAGGCTGTGGCTCGGGTGGCGGAGGTGCTTGATTATCTTTTTGGCATTGCTTTATATGTCATGGAGGGCCGGCAGTGTTTCCCCCGATGTTGTGTTGGGCTGACCGCAACACCCTCTGGAGAACCCTACAGTTACGGTTGGTGCAGTTGCTGTACCAGGCGGTGATACAGCCTGACAGAATGCTCTCGATGGTACATCTGTAAAGAAGTTTGTGAGGGTCTTAGGGACCAAGCCAAATTTCTTCAGCCTCCTGAGGTTTTAGAGGCGCTGTTGTGCCTTCTTCACCACACTGTCTGGACCATTTCAGATTGCCAGTGATGTGCACACCTAGGAACTTGAAGCTTTTGACCCTGTCCACTGCTGCCCCATCGATGTGGATGGGGATGTGCGCTCCCTGCCGTCTCCTGTAGACCGTGATCAGCTGCTTTGTTTTGTTGACATTGAGGGAGAGGTTTTTTTCCTGGCACCACTACGCCAGGGCTCTCGCCACCTCCCTGTAGGCTGTCTCATCATAAACTTGATGATTGAGTTGGAGACGTGCATTAAACACCCAGTCATGGGTGAACAGGTAGTACACGAATAGAATAGAATCCATGGAAATAGAATCAAAAGGGCTTGGAACCTCTTACCCTGGCAATTTGACTGGCAAATTGATGGGTACATTCACAATGGCTGCCAGTCCACCTATTATGCAATAATTTATGGGGAGGACCGTTCTTATGATTTTAATTATATGATTACTGTATGCTTTCCTTCTGCTGTTATTGAGTTATTATTGACTTAATTCTTTAATGCTGTAGAGATGTACAGAATGTGTATTATACTTGTTCACCAGCTGTGAGTCTGACCAGATGTCAGTCAGAAAACAAGAGATCCCAGGAGTCTGTCAGGAAAGGTCAACTGATGTCTGTTTCCATTTCAGTTCATATATGTATCCAGAAACCACTCATTTTGCTCCATCAAGATTTAGGAGTATGGCAACACCAGACTGAGAGATGTATGATGCTTGCACCTTGAACGACGCACACTCTTATGCACCTCCACAACAGACACACACTCACATACACTCACCTGCACACATGTACACATGTACACACTGCTATTACACACACTCACAAACTTGTGCTCCGAAGCAGGTCTGCTTCAGCCAAATATAGCAACAACAAGGTGCCCCCTGCTCCCTTTACATTCCTCTCACTCCCCTCTCCACCGTTCTTACACCCCCTCTCACGCAGTCGCACCCTTTCAACCCCCCACCACAAACACACATGCGCACACACACACACACCTCGACCGCACAGTTACATATCCATCCCTGCACCCAGCGAGGGCCCTGTGTTTTCAGATAAATTAAACGCTGTCATGATGATATATGTAGTCATATAATTTTTATTGCTGCCACTTTATCTGCTCTTCCTACAGGCTCTGTCTGAGTTTCTGCCCTGTTGCTTCCCTCTCTAGTGCCACTTTCTCTCTTTCACCCTGCTTTCTCTCTCTATCATCAGTCTCTTTTCTCTTTCATACTTTCTTTCTTTCTTTCTTTCTTTCTTTCTTTCTTTCTTTCTTTCTTTCTTTCTTTCTTTCTTTCTTTCTCTCTCTCTCTCTCTCTCTCTCTCTCTCTCTCTCTCTCTCTCTCTCTCTCTCTCTCTCTCTCTCTCTCTCTCTCTCTCTCTCGTTCTCTGTCCATCCCTCAACCTCTCTCCTCCCACTCTCATCAACCTGTCGTTACCAGTCACAGGAAGGTACAGTACTGGTGAAGCATGTCATCTCCCTCCCTCCTCCTCTCACATCCCTCACTCCCTTTCTGTGTATTGTTGTATGTACTGGGTTGTGTGTCAGGCTGGAGGAGGCGGTAGGGGGATGAGAAAAAGAGAGCGAGAGGGGGGAGGACAGAGCGATTAATAGTGAGAGAGAGAGAGAGAGAGAGAGAGAGAGAGAGAGAGAGAGAGAGAGAGAGAGAGAGAGAGAGAGAGAGAGAGAGAGAGAGAGAGAGAGAGAGAGAGAGAGAGAGAGAGAGAGAGAGAGAGATGGATGGATGGGCCTCTTCTACCTGCCTAGCTTGGGTAAATACTCCCTCCAGTGGCCAAAAACTGTAACGTCATTCAACCCCACGGGGTGGGATAAGGTTATCACAGACGCTGATCTGAGGACAGTTTTGTGTTTCACACCAAGTGGTTAAGATTAGGAATAGGGGAGAGTAAGCTGATCCTAGATCTTTGTATGAGGGCTTCTTTAACTCTGTTTCTTTCCCCTCCAAAATCCCTCTCTCATTTTTCACCTCTCCCATATTGTCTCTTTTTAATCACAAATAAGTCATTGATTTTGTGTGGGTAGTTGCGTGTGTGCATGTGCGTGTGTAATCTCCTTGTGACTGGCTGTGTTTATCTGTGCTGTCCACACCATGGGGCTGCTCCCTTTCAATCCTCTCCTCTCCCCTTTTATGTTCCTGTTCCTCTCATCTCCCTATCCCGTTCTCCCATCCTCTCAATTCCTATCTCCTTTCTTCTCTCGTGCCCCCATCCTCATCTATTGTCTTCTTCTCTTCTAACATCCTCTCTCACCTTTCCCGGTATCCTCTTCTCGACCCTCCTCTTCTTCTCTAAATCCCTCACTCTTCCACCCCATCTCCTTCCTATCTCCCCTCTCCTCTCGTCCCCTCGCTACCCCATGTCCCTTTTCCACCCTCCTCCTTTGCCCCCTCCCTCCCCAGTCTGCAGTGTGTCTCAGTGTTTGGGGGATTGTAGTCTCAGAGGCTGTCTGTGGAGCCTGTCCTCAGAGATAAGGCTGGCAGAGAAGAGGACTGGAGAGGAGAGGAGAGAAGAGGAGAGGAGGAGAAGAGAGGGGGAGGAGGAGAGTGGATGAGTGGTTTTGAGAAAAGAGTCGATGCAGGAATGTTTTGCTAAATTCCTTGTGATTTTACTGTCTTTAAAAAAAAATCTAAATGGGTGAACCAAATGTTAAGGTTTTAGTGCAAGGGGCGGCAAAATTTGTTCTACCCGGTCATAAAAAGTGTTGAACATAACATGCAGCACACCTTCCATGGGCATGTGGGGAGGGTTCTTGAAATGTAACAAGAATTACAAATTTAGCTGCTGGAAGCCAACGGATCATTCCAGTCGCTTCGGCAAATACATAATTCTCCAGACCTCCAAAGAAGGTGTGACAACAACGTGTTTTCAAGGTATGGCTACGCAAGACTACGTGCTGACTAACTGTGGCCTACCACACTTACCTACCTACTGGTCTTAGGCCTGCGTGGTCTGACAGTGCATTGACATCTTGATGAAGCTAGAAACAAACCCCATACCACTGAAGTCTCCATCAGCTACTGTCTCACAGAGATGACATCAGAGATATATTTGGCCCCTGCCGCTGCCTGCAACAAGGAAAGTGACAGCCATTTTGATTTGATGCCATCTGGCCATGTGTCCTATGTGATGTGTGCCAAACGGCATTGGGGTTCTGGTGTCTTGGTGTCTCTGTCTGTTTTTCGGTCTGTCCGTTTGTCTGTCTGTCTGTCTGCGTGTCTGAGAATCTGGTTTAGGTTGGCTGTGCTGTAACTTCACCTAAATTCACATTGCATTTTATCTTTGTTTAAGATGATGAAACCCGAGAGCTAGAGATAATGTTTATATTTGAGGGAAACGTAACCCGCAATCATGTTTCCTTTTCGAGTTTGACTTTAAGTAAATGTGAAAATGAGAAATATTTAACGTTGGAGATAATATTGAAGATAAGAGTACTTCCTAACGCTGATAGATGATGCTTTGATGCAACTATTAACTCAGAAGCTGTTTTTGACCTTTACTTTCTAGGTTTGAAATGCCGTGCAATTACATGTTTTTCTACCCATGGTAGGTAGTCTAGTTGAGAACAAGTTCTCATTTGCAACTGCGACCTGGCCAAGTAATTACAATATGGTCACGAATCCCGCCGAAGATGGTGCCTCTTCCTGTTCGGGCAGTGCTCGGTGGTCGTCGTCGCAGGCCTACTAGCTGCCACCGATCCCCTTTTCTGTTTCATTTAGTTTTGTCTGATTAGTTGCACCTGTTTCTTGTTTAGGTTTTGGTTTTGGGCTATTTAAACCTGGTAGGCCCGCCGGCTTTTGTGCGGGCTTGTTTTCTGTTATTTGATGTGTGTGATTTCTGTGGAAGTATTTTGTTCTCAAATCATTTCGTCCTGTTGTTTTGGACTGGGTCTTATTGAGCCCGTGTGTGTGGCGTTGACCGACACTGGTTATTGGGAAAAAACATTCCACATATCAACTACCCTGCTCTCTGCGCCTGACTCCTCCACCCACTACTTCTAGAAGTACATGACAAATATAGCAATTAAACACTGGAATGGTAGATGTGCAGAAGATGAATGTGCAAGTAGAGGTACTGGGGTGCAAAGGAGCAAGAGAAATAAATAAATATTGAATGGGGATGAGGTAGGTAGTGTTACAGGAATTATATTCCTCTATGTTTTAATACCCAATTAAAATGAAACACTCTGTCAATGCCTAAGAATTTGTAAGACTCTTATTTGCATAAAATGGACAGAGACCAGTCTCAAAAATCAACCAGCAGCGTTTTTTTATTCTCGAGAGTACTGAACATGATACAGTTTACCACAGATTATAAACTGAAAATGACGTCATTAGTTTTCGTACTACCCCGTCTCATCAACCAGCAGTACAATGGCTGTATAGTGCTCAAGCCTTCCCACATCATCTCTCCCTACTAAGATAATTTACGACCCAAGTGTAGATAAGCATTCTAGCCAGTCTGGCTATAAGTTCATTCATTTCTACCAAGGAACAGACTGTCATTGTTCTAATTCTTGATTATATTTACACACATTATATTCAGTACTAAGGTTAAAAGAAAATTCATACATCTATACAGTAACATAATAGTTTTCTGATTAGTCAGTCCTGATTGAAATGTAGACATAATTAGTCATTATTGATTTAAAAAAAATCCCTTAACAGGTAGATAGATGGGCTGTTTACAGACGGGCTATGTACAGGTGCAGTGATCTGTGAGCTGCTCTGACAGCTGGTGCTTAAAGCTAGTGAGGGAGATATGAGTCTCCAGCTTCAGAGATTTTTGCAGTTCGTTCCAGTCATTGGCAGCAGAGAACTGGAAGGAAAGACGACCAAAGGAGGAATTGGCTTTGGGGATGACCAATGAGATATACCTACTGGAGCGCATGCTACGAGTGGGTGCTGCTATGGTGACCAGTGAGCTGAGATAAGGCGGGGCTTTACCTCGTTTGGCGACGAGTATGAAGTGAGGGCCAACCAACGAGAGCGTACAGGTCGCAATGGTGGGTAGTGTATGGAGATTTGGTGACAAAACGGATGGCACTGTGATAGACTGCATCCAGTTTGTTGAGTAGATTGTTGGAGGCTATTTTATAGATGACATCACCAAAGTCGAGGATCGGTAGGATGGTCAGTTTTACGAGGGTATGTTCGGCAGCATGAGTGAAGGAGGCTTTGTTGCGATATAGGAAGCCGATTCCTGATTTAATTTTGGATTGGAGATGCTTAATGTGATTCTGGAAGGAGAGTTTACAGTCTAACCAGACACCTAGGTATTTGTAGTTGTCCACGTAATCTAAGCTCTCAGAAGGTGTGTATATTTGTCTTGTGTGTGTGTTGCTCTTAGTGCCAACCAGAACCACTGAACTCTGAGATTGGGCTCAGAAGGGGAGACAATCTTTTGTTTGGTGTCTTAGTGAATGCCTCAGTTATTCTTCCCCAGTCGGAACAATAACATCAGGGTAGACTCTCTACAGCGAGGCAGACAGGACAGGGCTGAACATACTGTTGGTGCTCTTGTAGGTTAGTTCTAATTTAGACACACACACGCACACACACAAACAGACAGACAGGCACACACACACACACACACACACACTCATAAACTTGATTTCTATTACAGGATGTGAGCAAAAGTCAACTCAGCACCACTTCACACGGATACAAATGATATAGATACATTTCCATGTCCTGCAAATTGGAGACACAGTGCTGCTGTTTAAAAACAAAAGTACACTGTGATAGCGGCAACCAGTCCGTGTTAGCCTGGCCCTCCGCAACTCTCCATTGCTTTTCACCTGTAAGACCTTGACATTTAATTTTCCTGTGAATGGAGAAACTCTGCCAGCAAGCTGGCATGAGGAATTAGACCGCAGGCGGCCGCAGACAGACCGGCTGCAGTATAGCTCTGAAACAAGTCAACTGTATTAAAAGGAGAGGGGAAAATAAGTTTGTTCACACAGACCAGCGACTAGAAGTGTGACTGTGGGTTGACATTACAGTGGGTGGCCTTCTTAACCTATCAGTCTCTGTCTCTTCTCAGAAGATAGCACACACTTTGCACCTTAAATAATTCCAATAATTATTTTCTCTGAAATGTGTCTAGGACATTCATATCTTATGTTCTGAGAACATGGCAACCATGTCCTGTGTATGTCCTGTGGGACGTTGATGGAATAGTTTCCTAACCCTCAGAAAAATGGACACATGAATGTTCTTGCAATGTACCATGAAATGTGTTTAGAAAATTAATATTGTATATTATGAGAACATGTTAAGAATGCTCTGGGTATGCTCTGTTTGACATTGAGGTAACTTTAACGTCAAAATATGCTAAAAAGGTTTTCAGAAGGTTTTTGCTAACATAGATAGAATGCTCTCCTAACTAACAGAAAACTGGTCACAAACATTAGGGGAACATTACATTTAACATTACAAAAACGTTCTCTCTCCCTAGAATTGTTAGCTGGGCTGCTGCTGTTGGTTGTTATGGTGATGGCGGGATTGGCTAGTGGCGAAGTGGCGAGGAGTGTTGTAACGTCAAGGCCTCTCGGTGAGTTGATTACACCCCATTATGTCATTTCACTCCCGCTTTGTTTTTAATCGTCCTGTCCCTGTTACCATGGTCACCGATGGAGCACTGCTAGCTGCTCTTTTCAGACTGCCTGCGTTGGCTAACAGCCGTGCTCTTGACTGACAGACAGGTAGTCTCGGTGTGTGTTTTTAGGTCATCTCTTGTGTCAGTCATAAAGTGGGTAACAGTTTCTTAGTTTACAAATGGCCTTTAACTCAGAGTGAAAACAATGTTTCCTTCACCTTGTATTAGCTTAAGGCCGGTCAGGAGTTTTGTTAGTTATAAATTGTGGCCTTGTTATAGACCATAACTACTAGGACATAATGTTTTTCCTGGTCAGGTCACATGGTCAAGACAAACTTCTGGGTTTAAACTATAAAGTTACCACTCTGTATTGGTTTCTCCCTTTTTACTCAGAGGGTAGAAGCTGAAAGAAACTGGCGTCCATCTTGTTTCCTAGCCCGTAGAACAGAACCAGGGGCAGGTTGGTTCCTAGTCTCCTCACCTCCTCACCGTGACAGTTGAGTTTCTTTCCCAGAGAGTTTGCCTGAGGGGGACAGAGGAGTGAAAGGACTTTTGTTTACATTTAACATAATCTCCTTGTGTGAGCGAGAGCTGGAGAATGCTGGCACTGTGCCTCTCTGTCCGTTTCTTTCTCTCTCTCTCTCTCTCTCTCTCTCTCTCTCTCTCTCTCTCTCTCTCTCTCTCTCTCTCTCTCTCTCTCTCTCTCTCTCTCTCTCTCTCTCTCTCTCTGCCCATTCCTCCCTCCCGCTCTGTCTCTCTCTCTTCTTTTGGCAGCCTGTAATTTTTTTCTCTTTCAATCACGTCGGCTTCCATGGTAACTATCTGCTGAGAGGCCAGAGAGGGTCTGTGAAATGTTTCCAGGGCCCAGCTGTAATTGGTAGCAGGTTAGATGGAGAGAAAAATACCCTGTGCTTCATCTGTGTTCCCATACATTATGACAATACAGAGACCTCTGTGTACATGAGCAGGTGTTATTGGCTGTGTGACGCAGCTAGGCCTAGCTGCATATACTGGTGGGAAAAATATGTAATGACGCATTTATTACTAGGCTTCTGCTACAAACTATGCATATCACTAAGCAACATGGCTTCAATTGATCAAAGTTAGGTATCTTATCTATAGCTACAAATCTGATGATCCCACCTGCATTGGAAAACTAATGAAAATAGCTTGGCGATAGATATTTCAGTTGTTGTTTGTCTTCTGTTAGATAATTGTTTGCCAGTAGTTATGCCCAGCTAAAGCCCTGGTTATTCCGGGATGCCTTTATCTGTGTAGTGTATACTGTGAGTGACTTGACCAGCTTGCTGTTGTGTTATAAATGGTGTAATCCCAGCTCTGAAGGAAGCCTGTGGTCCATGCTAAATCAACAGTAATCAACTCCCAGGTACCTGGAAGGCGTTGCATTGCAATAGTGACACCTGTAGGCCAGAGGCGGCAGTGCAGTGGTGCGCTATAACAGCAGGTGCATCTGGTAGTCGTGTATAATTTAGGTTAGAGAGAATAGAATGGCTATATCTTTAGAGGTGTTGATCACATGTTCTTTAACGGTATGGGTAAGATATAACATGGTTGAAAGTGTATTTACATTTAAAAACTGCTCTTCATCCATCTTTTCATAGTGATAGTATTAAGCAACGGACGAGTGCATCTGGCTAAACGACATGGGAGCGTAGTGCCGTTGTGCCCTGAGGAGGATTATAGAGCAGGCCCAGTCACGTCTAGGTTTTGGAAGGTGATACCAGTTCACACACAAAGGAATACTCTGTGTACAGGCTAGGCTGCCTCTGGCTGTCATACTCTGAGGAATGGAATCTGTGAGTGGATTCTTGTGACTGAGAGTGATGCCAGAGAAAAGCAATGAGTAGTAGCATATATGGCCCACCTGGGGATGACCGCTATGAAAACAAATACTGTATGAGGACACGTATCAAGTGTTTATCGTTGATTTATTTTTGACTTATTCGTCAAATAGAGTCATCCATTTATTTTCCCTAATGATTTTGTCCATCACGTCTTGACAAGTCACAGTTTTTTTGAGAAACTGCATAACCATTATAAGGACTTCGGACATTCATACACACATAGGCTACTTTACACATTACACAGATATGCAGGTAGCCTAGCGGTTAGAGAGGCGACTGTTTGCCAGTTTGAATCCCGGGACTGACTGGAAAAATCTGTTGGGAAGTGAGCTGGCTCAAATGTCAAAAATAATTAAAACAAAAACACTACAGTAAATACTACAGTAATGTCTGAAAAAACACCACAGTGAACACGACATAATTTATACCATATACTATTTATATCATATACTATGATGTTTTTTAATGTGGATGAAATCGGAGAGTTGCTGGTATCAAATCCTAGATGCCATTTCCTGCCGTTGTGCCCTTGAGCAAAGCACTTTACCCTGCACAATAACTGCTCCATGGGTGCCCAGTGTGGTA
Organism: Oncorhynchus gorbuscha; assembly: GCF_021184085.1. NCBI lineage: Eukaryota > Metazoa > Chordata > Actinopteri > Salmoniformes > Salmonidae > Oncorhynchus > Oncorhynchus gorbuscha. The sequence continues at coordinate 40,117,135 of NC_060189.1, read as the reverse complement.
GCCCCCTGCTCCAACCTACTCAACCTGTATGGGTGTCTTTTGGAGGGGTTGGGATAAAGCGGAAGTGAAATTTCAGTTGGACTTTGTGTACAATTGACGAATAAAGTGTTTCTTTTGTATTTATTTTTATTTGACCCCCTTTTCATGGTATCCAATTGTTTGTAGTTACTATTGTGTCTCATCTCTACAACTCCCGTACGGGCTCGGGGGAGACGAAGGTTGAAAGCCATGCGTCCTCCAAAACACAACCCATCCAAGCCGTACTGCTTCTTAACACAGCGCACATCCAACCCGGAAGCACCAATGTATCGGAGGAAACACCGTGCACCTGGGTGCACTGCACACTGTGCCCAGACTGCCACAGGAGTCACTAGTGCACGATGAGACAAGGATATCCCTATCGGCCAAACCCTCTCTAACCCAGACGATGCTAGGCCAATTGTGCGTCGCCCCATGGACCTCCCGGTTGCGGCAGAGCCTGGGCGCAAACCCAGAGTCTCTGGTGGCATTGCCCGAGACCACTGCACCACCCGGGAGGTGTGAACAAAGTGATTTTAATCTTAATATATATGTTCACATTTATTATACCAAAAGAGCAAATTGTTTTAGAGCTGATAGTTTATAAGTCAATAATCAATCACGTGCATGAATGCATTCAGTTGTGCAACTTTCCCTTTTGTTTGGTAGCGGTGCCATTGTTTTCCCCTTGGCTAAGAACATTGTATAGAAAACTGCATGATTCCCACTGTGACATAAAAGCTAGGGATTGTGGAGTCGAACCCCCCATCTACGGGCTGTGATAGGCTGTTTTCTGGGGGCACTCCCCCTCTTCTTCTCTCCTGTCTGTTCCGGGTGGTGAGAGTTACCCCTTGCAGTGTAATGGGTTTTCCTGAGCCTGGCTGCCTTGAAATGTAGGAGTCCTTTTGTGGTGCCATGTGCAATGCCTCAGAGAAGAGCAGGAGGGGGAGAGGGGAGGTGCAGGGGGAGAGATAAGGCGAGGGCTGCGTGTGCGGAATGCTCATCCTTCCTCTGTCTCTCTCTTTCATGCTCTTTCTCTCTCTCTCCCTCTCTCTCTCTTTCTCTCCCTCACATGTCTACCCACTCTGTCTCACCACATCCAACTGTTTATCTACTACTACAGGGCTTCTCTCTCTCTCTCTCTCTCTCTCTCTCTCTCTCTCTCTCTCTCTCTCTCTCTCTCTCTCTCTCTCTCTCTCTCTCTCTCTCTCTCTCTCTCACTCTCTTCACACACGTCTGTCAATCGCGTGGGTAGTAATGGAAACCTAAAAAAAGATGACATCTGATAATGAAGGCTACTGGGGGGGACAACTCGGAGTTCTTGGTTGATGGTTTCAGATGCCAATAAATCCATAGGTATAAGAAACCCCAACCATTACCACCTACCCCCTGCTCACAGCATAAGTGTTGGGGTGTACTTTAAGCACTAACCAGCAGTGTAGGTGTTGGGTTGTGAGGTGTGGTGGTGGTGGGGAGAGGCAGAGGCGTCATTGGATGAGTTATTGAGCTATTACAGTGCCGCCAGACCGCTAACTGGGGTGATGAACCTCTCAGACTGACCACAGGTAGCTGGTGTCTGGTCACACGTGACAAGAGACATGGGGCAAGGGAAGATTAACACGCCTGTTCAGTGTAATGTATCAGTGTGTGTACCACAGCAGCCATCGACACTGCAGAAAAAACGTAAGACAAAAAATGGCTACCGTCTCGCTCTGTCTCTCACTTCGCCGAATATTGTTCTGTTACTTCCTCTATCTTTCTTTCTCTATCTCTCTCTCTCTCTCTCTCTCTCTCTCTCTCTCTCTCTCTCTCTCTCTATATATATATATATATATATATATATATATATATATATATATATATATATATATATCTTTATTGCTCCCTTTTTCTCTCCCTCGCTCTCCTTCCCTCCGTCTCTCTCTGCCAGCGGCTAACAGGAATCCAGGCAGGGGAGGAGAGAGAAACAGATTTGGTTCCCTCCCTCCTCTCTCTCTCTCCCCTTCCCCCTCTCACCAAACCTGTTTTATTCCCATCATCTCCTCGCCTCTTATCGGCCTCTTCCAGGCGCATGGCGGGCGAGAGCCTCCATAATGAGGTGGCGAGATCTCAGACTCCGATCACTTTGCCGCCTTATCGGCGCTGACACCAATCTCCTTGAATGACATTCCGCCCAAACCGTTATATAAACCAGCAGAGCCCAGATCAGTGGAGGAAAGTCAATGCTGCAAAGGAGAGCGAGAAGGAGAAGCGGGATGGAAAAAAGGGAGAAGATTTAGAGCTGCCGTTGCGAATGATAAGGGCAACTGTTTTTTTTCCTTTCCTTTTCTTTCTCTTTTTGTGTGTGTTTATTTATTTATTATCACTTATTTAATTAAAATCGGAGTTGCTTTGCTAAGAAAAGAAGAAGGGAGATAAAGGGGATTGTTTTTGAAATGGCGCGGCTTAAGATCGTTAGCCTGTCTGGATGCTGAAGTGGGATGGGAATCATATGACGCAGTCAAGTAATAGCACAGATCTGGGTATGCTCCAAAGGCGCATTTTCCTTATCTTTGATCAGGGTTTGAATTGACCCCTGAGCATAAGCAAATATTAACATAGTAATCCCCATCATCAAAATGTTAACCTTGGTTCTGCCCACCATTTCAGAGCATCCCCTAGAATAAATCTGTGTATACATGCGTGCATGTGTGTGTCTATGTTTGTGTGTGCGTATGTTTGTGTCTGCGCATGTGTGTGTGTGGTGTGTGTGTGTGTGTGTGTGTGTGTGTGTGTGTGTGTGTGTGTGTGTGTGTGTGTGTGTGTGTGTGTGTGTGTGTGTGTGTGTGTGTGTGTGTGTGTGTGTGTGTGTGTGTGTGTGTGTGTGTGTGTGTGTGTGTGTGTGTGTGTGTGTGTGTGTGTGGATGAAGGTTCTACCCTGTCTTTGATGGAGAAGGGAGGGGAAGTGGGGGGCGCTATCTCCACTCTAATGCAGTGCTCACAAGTAGGAAGTAAACACCACACTTATAGATCTTTAGAACATTGTTACCCATGATAGCGTTAGCTAACCTACAGTAAGCCTTGATATTAGATATAAACCACAATATGCCGTGGTTGCCTTGCCAGGAGATATGGTGCATAGTACATTAACGCAGCGATAGATATGCTATTCTAGGGGGCAGTGGCCTGGAATAGAAACCATTAAGAGCCAAATAGGAAAGAAATAATGGCAGCAATCATTTAACACATGGAAAGTAAAACACGGGTCCTTATCTTTCCTGAACAGGAGTGTGTTGTTTTCTCCTCATGTGCCTCAGTCCAGCAAGCTCACCATGACAATGAGAACAATTTCATTAAAAATACAGGCCTGAGGGGGGAAGTGTGTGTGTGTGTGTGTGTGTGTGTGTGTGTGTGTGTGTGTGTGTGTGTGTGTGTGTGTGTGTGTGTGTGTGTGTGTGTGTGTGTGTGTGTGTGTGTGTGTGTGTGTGTGTGTGTGTGTGTGTGTGTGTGTGTGTAGGGGGGGGCACATTTCAAAGGCAAATCTATGCATAGTGGTTTGACTGTGGGTCACCCTATATGATGTGAAATAGGAATTAGAGGTCAGTGTGTGTGATATTCTATCATTCTCTAACATGGGGCATTGTCAGTCTCTATGAGAGAGACAGTAGGAGAGAGAGAGAGAGAGAGAGAGAGAGAGAGAGAGAGAGAGAGAGAGAGAGAGAGAGAGAGAGAGAGAGAGAGAGAGAGAGAGAGAGAGAGAGAGAGAGAGAGAGAGAGAGAGAGAGAGAGAGACGTGAGGAAGCCTCTCCATATAGATGATGTTAGAGAGACACCATCAGGCATACAGTGCTCACTTCACCTTATGGCTGGGTATGTTTGAAATCACAAAATAAATAGAATATTGCTTTAATTGAGCCTAGGTTATGATAACGTATACTGTCCCTATACCTTGCAGACAGTTCAACCAAAGTACAGGAAATGAAGAGTAAACTCGATCTATGGGGAAAAAGGTAGGTTCAAGAATGCTGTTTCTTTATAAACTACCACAGTATGAGTCATAGTACCCATAAAACCTAGCGGTCAAACAAGGAAATGGTTCAAATCGTTTTTCCACCATTCATTTTTCCTGTAAGGGGTTTCAGAAAATGTTTAATAAGGGCTTTGTGTAAAACACATGTTTTGATAACTGTGGAAATCTGCCGAGGACAAGGTGACTTTTATATTTATCACAATACCTGTGTCACACTCTGACCAGAGTTTGCGTTGTTTGTTTCTATGTTTTGTTTGGTCAGGGTGTGATATGAGTGGGCATTCTATGTTATATGTCTAGTTTGTCTGTTTCGATGTGTTTGGCCTGATATGGTTCTCAATCAGAGGCAGGTGTTAGTCATTGTCTCTGATTGGGAACCATATTTAGGTAGCCTGTTTTGTATTGTGGGGTGTGGGTTATTGTTCCTGTTTCCAGTGTTTGTGTTCACGTTATGGGACTGTTTTGTCTTTGTTCATTTTGTTGGTTTATTGTTTTTGTTTGTTGTTAAAGTATTCTATTAAAATGGATAATCATCACGCTGCATTTTGGTCCTCCTCTCTTTCGCCCGACGAAGAGCATTACAACCTGTTAGCAAAGGTGTCAGCTAGAGATGACTTGCAGGGATTTGTAGTCTTGCATAATGTCAACTTTGATGCTAATTAGCATTTTCAAATCTGAGAGTAAATAGAGAGGAATATCTTGATAAAAGTCACCTTGTCCGAGACAGCTTTATATTGTTATAAAAACTTAAAAAATGAATGGTGGAAAAACTATTTGAACCATTTCCTTGTTTGACCGCAAGGTTTATGGGTATTATGACACCTCCACTGTGGGGCTCTGTAGTTATGAAACGCTCTAAGGAATGCATGGCACTCTGCCAGAATGAATGTTATTCAAAGTACGCATCTGAAACTAGGCCTACATTTTCCCACGAGATAAGTGTTTCCATCCAATTGACTTGTTTTGGATAAAAGGCTGTGCGTGATGACGTAGTGCACACCAAAATTACTTTTACGTTTAAATGCCCATGTACCGAATAGAAAAATACAAATAAATGGGTTTGCATAGCATTTTCAACTCTACTGATGGTTTTGTCACAAACATTTTTGTGTTGTATAGCGATTGTGTCTACTCTGGTATTGGCACATGAGCTCTCGCCAACAGCTCGCAGATACAGTGTATAAAAAGGCTGGATGAAAACTTGATCCTATTTTGGCAGTTACCTGTATAGACATATGTGTGTGTGTGTGTGTGTGTGTGCACAATAGGTTACAATGTGTGTGTGTGTGTGTGTGTGTGTGTGTGTGTGTGTGTGTGTGTGTGCGTGCGTGCGTGCGTGCGTGCGTGCGTGTGTGTGTGTGTGTGTGTGTCCTCCCCAAGGTTAGCACTCCTCACAGGCCTCCTACTGGAGGATGCGGTTGGCATTGCTCTCACAGCTGCTGTGGATGAAGGGTCTGCAAGCCTGGACGTGGCTGTTAAAATACCAGTGCAGAATAAACTTCCCACAGCTGCCCTCCTCCCGGGACAACACACACGGTTCTACTGGAGCTGGAATACATCACACACAGTGAGTGAGTGAGTGAGTGAGTGAGTGGTGAGTGAGTGAGTGAGTGAGTGAGTGAGTGAGTGAGTGAGTGAGTGAGGCCAAAAATCTGGAATCAGAACAGAGGTAAAGCCACAGTGAGCCGTTAAAGCTCCGAAGGTTTGTGACGTTAGTATTAATTTTACTGTACAGTAGCTTAACATTTTGTGATGATCATTAAATATGTGATCATACAATTGAAGAGTTTATTTGTTTCACATTTGTGTTTTTTCTTCAGAAAATAATGTTTATGGGTACCTTTATGTGTCTGTAAAATATTACTGTCCTCAGATTTTCAATTCATATTTTTCACAATTGGTTTTGTTGCAAAACACTATATATCCATTGTTTAGCTTGAATGGAATTTTTGTATCCTGCATTAAAAAAATACAAATAAAAACCTGGTTCAACCTTTTTATGCAAGTACAGTACATGTTGGATAAAAAAAAGGTCATGCTCAGGCCTGATGAAAACATCACATTTGTCGGTAAACTTTGCAAATTTAGCACACCGTGGGAACAGGTGAGACCGATGTCACATGTCAGAGAGCCCAAACAGTAGAGGCTACTACAGTTCATTTCCACTACAGAGGACCACTCCCTTTTCTTATCTGAAGGCTCGTAAACCGCACCCATTCCTGAATGCCGCAATACCATAGGCTGACGCTGGTTGCTATGGGCGTTTATTTCCGGTATTGCAGCGGTTGGAATTTCAGGGGTTGCATTCAGTTCATCTCAACGATTGCAACGTTGCGTGATGGTTTATACTGAACAAGACGTTTACCCAAAACTGTGCGTACCGTCCTTCTACATCATTTGAGGTACGTCTTGCTACTCTTTGGTGGGTGTGGCCTGATCAATACGGGGGATACCATTTGAAATCGCAAAACTCGTTCAGCAAGTTACATTTATAGCCGTTATGTTGAATTAAAGGTTGAACATCGTGCTGCCTTACTGAACACACCCCTTGTGTCCTCGTTGTGGATTTTTGGGTGGGTTTGCGAGCGCACAACCCGGACAGGCACCAAAAACGAGTTCCCCATTCTGTGCTAGCCAGATACATGCAAGTTACTGCACAATCATAGGCAAGGATGACCGAAAGCTCCGCGAACAAGCCGGCCAATGGACAAGTTTGTCACCGAGTGAAGAACGGCGTTAAACCGGGCAGAAACGGTTTCATAAAAAACCATCACCATTACCATCATCAGCAGCCGATGTACTGTTATCCCGAGGACAAGGTGAGGCCCAAGCGCACTGTATGGATGGAGAATGGATGGATGGTGTGGAAGTGGTGAGGCTTGTCTGAATAACCGAAAACACCAAGCTGAAAATCAGTATTGTTAGCAATGTAGCTAGCTAACATTATGTGTATTTAGCTTGATGTGTTTTGAAATGTAGCTAAACGATTTTGTTAGCTTTATCGTTACTGACACCTATTTGAATTTGCTAAACAACTGCCCGCAAGCTGAAGCCAACGTTACTGAGTCTACTAACTCAGTAAGTTGGACATATGACAGTTGTTGCCAAATATTTTAGTTGGTTTATTAACTATTCATCAAAGTAGATTTGTAATAATGGAACGTTAGCATTATGTAACGTTAAGTGGAGGCTGGTGGGATGCGCTATAGGAGGACGGGCTCATTCTAATGCTGTACTGGAATTAATGGAATCAAACATGGGGTCTCCATGTGTGTGATGTGTTTGATATCGTTCCATTCATTCCAATCCAGCCCGTCCTCCTATAGCTCCTCCCATCAGCCTTCATTGGTAACGTTACATCCCACAGTGTTAGCTAATTATATCTGCAGTGTAGCCAGCTTGCTGCTTTTCCAGCCTTTTATTTTTTACAAACAACTAGTTAGCTAGCTACAATGTCAACAATCATTTAATTCATCACTGATGCCATTAGCCCAAAGGCCAGCAGATGGTGCAATTCAGTCGTTTAATTTACCGTCCAAAGGGAATCACAGCTATACACTCGTATACCGGTTCGTATATAACACTTTCCATTCATGCTGCAAAATCATTGATTTCCTCCTTAACTCAATTTAATGGTGAGAAAGCCAAAAAATATGCATACTTTCTTTATGAAACACCATTTTCCACCACCATGCTAAAGTAGTTAATGCTAGTCCCTAAATTAGCGTATCACATTCAGCCATTTTCCACCACCATGCTAGAGTAATTAATACTAGTCCCGGATGTTGCGTACCAATGAACTTTTTGGTCCACCAGCAACGATTTAAAAATATTTTTTTAAATCTACCAGCCACTCAGATCTTTTACCAGCCAAAATAAAATACACCCACACACAAAGAACGAGAATGCTTTCTGTTTTTCTAAAACAAAAAATGTATTACTTGTAAGAAGTAATGGGGTATATTGCATAATTACATTTTTATGACCTGTCTTTCAACCAATGTTTGTTAAAATAAATCATTTAGATACAATAGTAAAACGAGATGAACAGGTATAGAACTGAATCAACGAAGGCTGAGTATGGCTTATTTATTATTATAGTTCAAGACTTTATTTTGACATTTTTTACAAGCAGTTCATGATCTGCTCCTAAGAAGACATGTAGCACACAAATACATCTAAGAGACTAAGTATTTGAGTGTTTTAATGATAAGAAATTACTAAAAGTTCATTAATAAAATATTTTAGGATGGATCCATGCTCAATCAAGCACAATCATTAGGTGAGACAAATGTTCAGCTGCCCCTTTAAGGGATGGCTCGTTACCATAGCAATTTAGGCACTTGCTTGTCTGTGCTAGAAAAAAAATCTTACTTAAAATGTCTTCCTAGCAGCAGACTGTTGCAGCAAACTGAAAGTAACATTGAAAAACAACCTAGTGTGTGTGAACAAAATTATAATGGGCCAAGAAACACAAGGACAAAGTCAGTCAGTGGTGTAAAATATCTAAGTTAATACTTTCTAATACTACTTAAGCCATTTTTTGGTGGTATCTGTACATTACTTTACTATTTATATTTTTGATAACTTTTACTTCACTACATTACATTTACATTTACAGTCATTTAGCAGACGCTCTTATCCAGAGCGACTTACAAATTGGTGCATTCACCTTATGACATCCAGTGGAACAGTCACTTTACAATAGTACATCTAAAACTTAAGGGGGGGGGTGAGAGGGATTACTTATCCTATCCTAGGTATTCCTTAAAGAGGTGGGGTTTCAGGTGTCTCCGGAAGGTGGTGATTGACTCCGCTGTCCTGGCGTCGTGAGGGAGTTTGTTCCACCATTGGGGGGCCAGGGCAGCGAACAGTTTTGACTGGGCTGAGCGGGAGCTGTACTTCCTCAGTGGTAGGGAGGTGAGCAGGCCAGAGGTGGATGAACGCAGTGCCCTTGTTTGGGTGTAGGGCCTGATCAGAGCCTGGAGGTACTGAGGTGCCGTTCCCCTCACAGCTCCGTAGGCAAGCACCATGGTCTTGTAGCGGATGCGAGCTTCAACTGGAAGCCAGTGGAGAGAACGGAGGAGCGGGGTGACGTGAGAGAACTTGGGAAGGTTGAACACCAGACGGGCTGCGGCGTTCTGGATGAGTTGAAGGGGTTTAATGGCACAGGCAGGGAGCCCAGCCAACAGCGGGTTGCAGTAATCCAGACGGGAGATGACAAGTGCCTGGATTAGGACCTGTGCCGCTTCCTGTGTGAGGCAGGGTTGTACTCTGCGGATGTTGTAGAGCATGAACCTACAGGAACGGGCCACCGCCTTGATGTTGGTTGAGAACGACAGGGTGTTGTCCAGGATCACGCCAAGGTTCTTGGCGCTCTGGGAGGAGGACACAATGGAGTTGTCAACCGTGATGGCGAGATCATGGAACGGGCAGTCCTTCCCCGGGAGGAAGAGCAGCTCCATCTTGCCGAGGTTCAGCTTGAGGTGGTGATCCGTCATCCACACTGATATGTCTGCCAGACATGCAGAGATGCGATTCGCCACCTGGTCATCAGAAGGGGGAAAGGAGAAGATTAATTGTGTGTCGTCTGCATAGCAATGATAAGAGAGACCATGTGAGGTTATGACAGAGCCAAGTGACTTGGTGTATAGCGAGAATAGGAGAGGGCCAAGAACAGAGCCCTGGGGGACACCAGTGGTGAGAGCGCGTGGTGAGGAGACAGATTCTCGCCACGCCACCTGGTAGGAGCGACCTGTCAGGTAGGATGCAATCCAAGCGTGGGCCGCGCCGGAGATGCCCAACTCGGAGAGGGTGGAGAGGAGGATCTGATGGTTCACAGTATCGAAGGCAGCCGATTTTATCTAGAAGGATGAGAGCAGAGGAGAGAGAGTTAGCTTTAGCAGTGCGGAGCGCCTCCGTGATACAGAGGAGAGCAGTCTCAGTTGAATGACTAGTCTTGAAACCTGACTGATTTGGATCAAGAAGGTCATTCAGAGAGAGATAGCGGGAGAGCTGGCCAAGGACGGCAGGTTCAAGAGTTTTGGAGAGAAAAGAAAGAAGGGATACTGGTCTGTAATTGTTGACATCGGAGGGATCGAGTGTAGGTTTTTTCAGAAGGGGTGCAACTCTCGCTCTCTTGAAGACGGAAGGGACGTAGCCAGCGGTCAGGGATGAGTTGATGAGCGAGGTGAGGTAAGGGAGAAGGTCTCCGGAAATGGTCTGGAGAAGAGAGGAGGGGATAGGGTCAAGCGGGCAGGTTGTTGGGCGGCCGGCCGTCACAAGACGCGAGATTTCATCTGGAGAGAGAGGGGAGAAAGAGGTCAGAGCACAGGGTAGGGCAGTGTGAGCAGAACCAGCGGTGTCGTTTGACTTAGCAAACGAGGATCGGATGTCATCGACCTTCTTTTCAAAATGGTTGACGAAGTCATCTGCAGAGAGGGAGGAGGGGGGGGGAGGAGAAGGTGGCAAAAGGCTTCCTAGGGTTAGAGGCAGATGCTTGGAATTTAGCGTGGTAGAAAGTGGCTTTAGCAGCAGAGACAGAGGAGGAAAATGTAGAGAGGAGGGAGTGAAAGGATGCCAGGTCCGCAGGGAGGCGAGTTTTCCTCCATTTCCGCTCGGCTGCCCGGAGCCCTGTTCTGTGAGCTCGCAATGAGTCATCGAGCCACGGAGCGGGAGGGGAGGACCGAGCCGGCCTGGAGGATAGGGGACATAGAGAGTCAAGGGATGCAGAGAGGGAGGAGAGGAGGGTTGAGGAGGCAGAATCAGGAGATAGGTGGGAGAAGGTTTGAGCGGAGGGAAGAGATGATAGGATGGAAGAGGAGAGAGTAGCGGGGGAGAGAGAGCGAAGGTTGGGACGGCGCGATACCATCCGAGTAGGGGCAGTGTGGGAGGTGTTTGATGAGAGCGAGAGGGAAAAGGATACAAGGTAGTGGTCGGAGACTTGGAGGGGAGTTGCAATGAGGTTAGTGGAAGAACAGCATCTAGTAAAGATGAGGTCGAGCGTATTGCCTGCCTTGTGAGTAGGGGGGGAAGGTGAGAGGGTGAGGTCAAAAGAGGAGAGGAGTGGAAAGAAGGAGGCAGAGAGGAAAGAGTCAAAGGTAGACGTGGGGAGGTTAAAGTCGCCCAGAACTGTGAGAGGTGAGCCGTCCTCAGGAAAGGAGCTTATCAAGGCATCAAGCTCATTGATGAACTCATTACTATAGAAAATAATTTACTTTACTCCATACTTTCCCTGACACAAGTACTCATTACATTTTGAATGCTTAGCAGGACAGAAAAATGATCAAATTCATGCACTTGGCAAGAAAACATCCCTTGTCATCCCTACTGCCTCTGATATGGCAGACTTACTAAACACAAATGCTTCAATTGTAAATTAAGTCTGAGTGTTGGAGCGTGCCCCTGGCTAGCCATAAATAAATAAACACATTGTACCCTCTGGTTTGCTTAATATAAGGAATTTTAAATTATTTTTTACTTTTGATACTTAAGCATATTTGAGAAATTCCATGTACTTTTAATACTTAAGTATATTTAAAACCAAATACTTTTACTCAAGTAGTATTTTACTGGGTAACTTGAGTAATTTCTATTAAAGTACAGTATCTTTATTTTTACTCAAGAATGACAATTGGGTACATGCATGTTAGCATTGGCGAATGGGGAATATGATGCTCAAAGTGGCTCAGACTCATTGTGATGAATCTATAAAACGGAACTAGCTAGCTACATAAATGTATTTTTGGGAATTCAAAAATGTAATGGAATAAATAACCAAACTATAAAGCTAGCTAGCCAGCTATGGTGCGGGAGGTAGCCTAGCGGTTAAGGGCATTAGGCCAGTAACCAAAAGGTAGCTGGTTCGAATCCCAGAGCCAGCTCAGTGAAAAATCTGTCTATGGCTTTAAGCAAGGCACTCTTACGTGTTCCTCTAAGTTGCTCTGGAATAGAGCATCTACTAAATTAATAAAATGTAATGTCTGTAGCTAGCTACCTGACAAGAGTGCTATGTTAGCTTGCTAGGTAGATAAATAGCTTTAGCTTGGTTGCTTTCCACCAAGGATGTTGCCTATCCCTCACTTGGCCATGGGAATTTGAAGGTATACTTGGATGTGACTATGTAAAACTTAATTTGTGGGGTGAGGGCTGTCTACTTCGCATTTGTCCGCAGCCCTGAACTAAACGTTTCTAAATAAAATAATGCTGAAACCTGATTGGCTGAATGTGATACGCTAATTTCGGGACGAGCATGAACTACTCTAGCATGGTGGTGGAAAATGGTGTTTCATAAAGAAAGTACGCATATTTTCCCTGTTTTTTCACGCCTTCTCATCATAAAATAGAATTAAGTAGGAAATCGACGCCTTTCCAGCCTTAATGGAGAAAGTTTTATGTACAAACTGGTCCACAGGGGATACGAGTGTATAGCAAGCTGCATATACATTCCCTTTGGACGGTAAGATGAAACGACTCAATATTGCCATCTGCTGGCCTTTGGGGTATGACGTCATCAGTGTTCTCTAGAGGATGTTGAGTGTAATCTTAAATAATCTTAACTGGATGTAGCCCTGCTGCCGCCTGATGGTGCTGCTATTCCTCACGTCTTTTGTCATTTGTCATTGGTGTCCTGCATTAAGCTGCACAGACTGTAATACACTCTGTCTCTCGGCGACTGGCTTGTACATCCTCCAGGCTCCAAAGGCATCTGAAAAAAAAACGGGGAAAATATGCGTACTATCTTAATAAAATAACGTTTACCACCACTAGCTTTGGATTTTCTGACAACTTCCAGATGTTGCACACAACATTCAGCCAATCAGGTTGCAGCAGTCTGTTGCTTACCCCTGGCTAAACGGGATGCTACAACGACAGGAAGTAGCATTATCCACTCTAGCATGGTTTGTTGAAAGTTGTTTTATTAAGACGGTACGCATATTTTCCCAGTTTGTTTTTGGGGCAGCATGCCATTAAAGCTAGTTAAGGAGGAAACCGATGCATCTACAGCCTAAATGGAGGATGTTTTATATACCAGCCGGTTACTAGGGGACAGGAGTGTAACAGTGCCTTCAGAAAGTATTCAGACCCCTTGACGTTTCACATTTTGTTATGTTACACCATCATCAATCTACACACTATACCCCATAATGATAAAGCAAAACCAGGTTTTTAGAAATGTTTGCAAATGGTACCAGGTTTCCTCTAGGCGTGGTTTTGGTGCCCTTCCCCAAATCTGTGCCTCGACACAATCCTGTCTCGGAGCTCTATGTACAATTCCTTTGGTCTCATGGTTAAGTTTTTGCTCTGACATGCACTGTCAACTGTGTGGGCTTTTATAGACAGGTGTGTGCCTTCCCAAATCATGTCCAATCAATTGAATTTACCACAGGTGGACTCCAATCAAGTTGTAGAAACCTCTCAAGGATGGTCAATGGAAACAGGATGCACCTGGGCTCAATTTCGAGTCTCATAGCAAAGGGTCTGAATAGTTATGTACTTATGTTTTTTTTTATTTTTAATAAGTTTGCAAAAATGTCTAAACCTGTTTTCCCTTTTTCATTATGGGCTATTGTGTGTAGATTGATGAGGGAAAACATGCATTTATTCTATTTTTGAATAAGGCTGTGACTTAACAAAATGTGGAAAAAGTCTGGGTCTGAATACCAAATCCACTATACTGAACAAAAATATAAATGCAATAATTTCAAAGATTTGACTGAGATACAGTTCATATTAGGAAATCAGTCAATTGAAATGCATTCATTAGGCCCTAATCTATGGATTTCACATGACTTGGAATACAGATATGCATATGTTAGTCACAGATACCTTAATAAAAACAAAGGTAGGGGTGTGGATCAGAAAACCCGTCAGTATCTGTTGGGACCACCATTTGTCTCATGCAGCGAATGACGTTCCTGCAGACAGCATGTCAATTGCTCGCTCCCTCAACTTGAGACATCTGTGGCATCATGTTGTGACACAACTGCACATTTTAGTGGCCTTTTTATTTTCTCCAGCACAAGGTGCACCCGTGTAATGATCATGCTGTTTAATCAGCTTCTTGATATGCCACACCTGTTAGGTGGATGGATTATCCTTGGCAAAGGAGAAATGCACACTAACAGGGATGTAAACATTTGTGGCAAAAATCTTTGAGATATAAGCTCTTTGTGCATATGGAACATTTCTGGTATCTTTTATTTCAGCTCATGAAACATGGGACCAACACTTGACATGTTGCACTTATTATTTTTTTCAGTGTAGATTTAAAAGACTCAGGTCACAAAAAAATTAAATGAAATTTAGCAATATACCACATTACTTCTAACTAATACAATTCTTGTTTTAGAAACATTACAAAGCACGGTCATCCGTTTGTGTTTTTTTGATGTAATTATGTCAAAAATATTTTAACAAAATTAGTGTTAAATTAACCTTAACCCCTTTCCTAACCTTAAACTAATTCTCCTAACCTGTTATGATAATTCTCATAACCTACTGCATAAATTCTCCTAACCTGATATGAAATGTCAAATCTGACATTAATTCTCAAAAGCTGGATTCCTTCTAGTGAAATTCTCACAGGCATATGTGAAGACCTGAGTGGCCCCGTTACCAAGGTAACCTTAAAGGGGCAACTGAAAAATGTTTGTCACGGAATATTACATTTAAGTCTTACTCGTGATACATTTTTTTTAAAAACATTACTGAACATGCTTATCTGTTTTTGTATGTGTAATTATGGCGGGGAAAACATTTGGCTGGGAAAAGATCTGAGTGGCTGGTAGATGTTTAAAAAAAAAAAAAAAAAGATTCTACCTGCCACAGTGTCTGGTATACAAAAAAGTTTGTTTTAGTCCCTGGTCACAACCCTATACCTGTACTCCCTAACTCCCCATCTATAGAGGGAACGCAGAGGAACAGGGCGCTGTTCATTAATTTTCCACCTCTTGATCCAGACTTAATTTTAATTAGCCTAGTGTATTGCAAATTTGATAACATCTCTTTCATGAGTCAACAACATATCTTTAAGATGGCTCTAAATTAAAATTCTCAGAGACAATTCTATCAAGTTGGCTATATCAATGTCTTGCCCTCCTATATAGCCACTTTTATCCAAAGCGATTTAGTCATGCGTGCATACATTGGCTCCAGCGGGAATCAAACTCACAACCTTTGGCGTTACAAGCGCCATGCTCAACCGACTGTGTGATCTTCTAGCTAGAGCATTTTTAGTTTAGTTTATTAATTCAACCACTTAAAAAAACAAGCACACATAAAACTTAAAGGCCATACATGCACATTAATCAAATCAGCGAGGATAACACACAATAAAGTCTGGGACTTATTTCCATTGTGGTCCTCTTGAGACGAGATGGCTAGACAAGATCGAACACAGTGTGGCAGTGAAATATTAAAACCTAAACATAAAAGAAGAACATCGATCTCGTCATTCCAGTTACATCATTGCATTGGAAGTCAAACACTGGGGCCCAGATACTGATGTCTTGCCAACTAGGGTATGACAATTCAATAAGGCATTGCCAAGACATCACAAACAGATCTTAGATACAAGGAAATGAATCAAGGATTTAACCTAGGCCTACTTGTTGTAGCTACACTAGCTCCTTTTCCCAGGCGTAAGGCGGAGAGTGGGAGGGACGGGAATGCATGGTCTGGTAATTGACTCCAAGCTGTTTTTTTAAATTTATTTCACCTTTATTAAACCAGGTAGGCTAGTTGAGAACAAGTTCTCATTTGCAACTACGACCTGGCCAAGATAAAGCATAGCAGTGTGAACAGACAACAACACAGTTACACATGGAGTAAACAAACAATAAACAAGTCAATAACATAGTAGAAAAAAAATCTATATACATTGTGTGCAAAAGGCATGAGGAGGTAGGCAATAAATAGGCCATAGGAGTGATTAATTACAATTTAGCAGATTAACACTGGAGTGATAAATGATCAGGTGAACATGTACAGTTAGAGACACTGGTGTGCAAAAGAGCAGAAAAGTAAATAAAATAAAATAACAGTATGGGGATGAGGTAGGTAAATTAGGTGGGCTATATACCGATAGACTATTTACAGCTGCAGCGATCGGTTAGTTGCTCAGATAGCAGATGTTTAAAGTTGGTGAGGGAGATAAAAGTCTGACAATATTTTGTGGAATTTTCCAAGTTGTTTAAAGGCACAGTCAACTTAGTATATGTAAACTTCTGACCCACTGGAATTGTGATACAGTGAATTATAAGTGAAATAATCTGTCTGTAAACAATTGTTGGAAAAATTACTTGTGTCATGCACAAAAGTAGATGACCTAACCGACTTGCCAATACTTTAGTTTGTTAACAGTGGTTGAAAAACAAGTTTTAATGACACCAACCTAAGTGTATGTAAACTTCCCGACTTCAACTGTAGTGTGTTTATTAAAAAGAGGAGCGTAGCAGAATACAGGCCTAATAATCATAAGCCGTTTAGCAGATGCTCTTATCCAAAGCGATAAAAGCGTCCGTCATGCATGCATACATTTGACCTACGGTTGGCCCTGGGAATGCCGAATGCATGCCTACTTGTTTTAATAATCCAGGCGTAGATCAGTGGCAGCATTTCGTTGTTTTGATTTATTTCATTGGCAAGATGTTTGATTCGTGTGAGTTGCTCAGAAACAACACCCTCAGTCATGGAGCAGCCCCTCCCTTTTATTTGACTCACAAATCTGATAGCCAGAGCAACCGTGCTTTACATAAGGTCAGTGTAAAAACATAGCTAGCCCATAGTATCCTTCTGTAGGCTATTTTGAATATCTCACTTCCTCTTCCCACAGTGCTAACACTGTAATAATATTCACTGACCACATAGACTAGTCACCACTTACTGAATTAAAATTCTGTTCGGTGATGATGGGAACACACAGAAATTGTCATATGAATGACCAGGAATTAGGTTATGCAGACACCTCGGCGCCAGCTGCCAGACAAGTATTCATTTACATTTTTGCGTGCGTTAAAGACATCAGATGGTGGCAAGTGCTTTGAAAAGTGTATGTCCCGTGTATGTGAGACCTTAGGAGAGATATGTAAGCCATGCCTTCTATGTTTTTATACAAAACATGCAACAGCTTGTTATTACTATGATCCAAGTGCTTTGAAATACGTGTATTACCCAGACTTGTGAGACTTTCACATTTCCAGATCATGAAACTCATGCCATTGACACAATGGGCCTGGACGATATCAAAAAGCAAACCAAACTCTTTGTAAATATGTATGGACGTTTTGTTAAAGTCAACAAGGGTATGGACAACAAAGTGATTGGAATCAAAAGGAAAGACCCTTTACAGTATGTTTCTTGTTGTTGTTGACATGGGATGAGTAAAGGTAATTGAACTGAATTGACATTTCCTTCATCCCAACCACCTCATATCACCATCACCCAAAAACCCAGAATAACACTCAGACTTGCCTTTTACTACTAGCGCTGACTGTGCTGATAACTAGCCTACTTTATTGAGAGAACCAGGTTACTATAACCAGCTTTCCATCTAACCTTTTTATGTGAGTAAAGTACACGCATGCTAAAGAATGTCACGACAGGCCTGATGGAAATAGCCAAATTGTTGGTAAACTTTCCAAATGTCGACGAAACAAAATATGCTAGACAATGTGGGATCTTTTTGTGTCTGTAAAATTAAGGATGTGAGAAATGGCAGTGGAAACACTATTGTGCAAATATTGATATATAATAAGCGTTATATCGATGTAAACTTGGAGTCACGCGATGGTATGTTGTGTGGTCCTCCCGTCTACGACTTCTCAGGAGAGCACGCAGTTTATTAGGCTACAAATTAAATACATTATGATGAATGCCACAGGGTGGTGAAAGTGCAAGGTGATGAGCTTGATACTCCCTTCCAATACATAGAGGGTCTTATTCTGTTTACATGAGGATCGAAGTTTGGCTGCTGTTTGCCAAAAAAAACTGTTCTTGCTCTTATGTCCATAATAATCTCATCATGTAGTCGGCTACCTGTTCTGCACAGTATCTGTGAGCTGTTTTTGTTATGACAAAACCATTAGTAGAGTTGAAAATGCGATGGAAACTCATTTAACTTACATTTGATTTCGGTACATGAGAATTTAACCACAGCTGTTATTTTTATGTGCATTACGTCACCACGCACAGCCTTTGACCCGCAATTTGATGGAAACACATCTGGTGGTAAAATGCGCATATTGTTTTTGTGCAGATTTTTGAATTACTTGCCTGAAAATCTGTCGACAATTGGATGGAAACCTAGCTACTGACTGTGATATGTGGCGGTCTTACCTAGTTGTCTTAATATGAATGCACTTAAATGTAAGTGGCTCTGGATAACACCGTGCTAAATGACTAAAATGTCAATGTAAATCACCTTGCCCCCCCCCCCCCCCCCCCCCCCCAGGTGCAGCACACCGCGTGTAATGGCAGCAGCGGCCTGGGCCTGTACAGTCGTCCCTTCATCGAGTCTTTTGAGGAAACGCCCATGCTGGTGGCGGTCCTCACCTACATGGGCTACGGCATCCTCACCATCTTCGGATACCTCCGAGACTTCCTCCGGGACTGGAAGATCGAGAGGTGTCATGTTGCCCGCGAGAGGGAGGAGCAGAGGGTACGATTATGACCACCTCACCTGGCTTTGTCCTCAGTTTGTTTGATAAATGTTATTAATTGTCATTTCCATTAATCTTATCTTGTTCATCAACACCATTATTTGTTAAGGGGATTCAAAATGAATGAATGAAGTTGTCAGATGTTTTCATATTTCAAAAGTGACGTTGTGTGTTATATGTTCAACTTATTTACTTTTGAGGTAAGAAAAGGAGGTTACCTTCGACATTGAAATTTTACTCTTGGAAGCATTCACTGTAACACATGCACCCATTTATTTTGGCACTGAAGTCCAATTTTGGGGAGGATATCAAACAACTCTTCAGATCTCAGATGGAATGTTTGTGAAAAAGGAAGGAAAGCTTTTTTTGACCAATTAAAACCACTTCGGGCGTAACGCAACAGTCAATCATTGTGACATACACTTGTAAACAGGAAGTAGGAGTGTGAGAAGGAGGTTGTTATGTACTAATGTA